>NW_019248009.1:0-1393 GCF_002742605.1 Olea europaea var. sylvestris | reverse complement strand
TTGACTGGTTGATCGGAAACAAAAACCTCGCCGGCGGCAATTTCGTCATTTTACGCGATTGTGTCGGAATGGGCTTAAATTTGCCAGGTTGATCGGAAATAAAATTCGCGCTGGGCGCAATTTCGTCATTTTTCGCGACTGTGTCGAAATGGGCTAAAATTTGACTGGTTGATCGGAAATAAAAATCGCACCGGGGGCAATTTCGTCATTTTACGCGACTGTGTCGGAATGGGCTTAAATTTTTCAAGTTGATCGGAAATAAAAATCGCGCTAAGGGCAATTCGTCATTTTTCGCGACTGTGTCGAAATGGGCTAAAATTTGACTGGTTGATCGGAAACAAAAGTCGCGCCGGGGCCAATTTCGTCATTTTATGCGAACGTGTCGGATTGGGCTTAAATTTGGCAGGTTGATCGGAAATAAAAATCGCGCCGGGGGTAGTTCCGTCATTTTTCGCACCTCTGTCGAAATGGGCTAAAATTTGGCTTGTTGAACGGAAATAAAAATCGCGCCGGGGGCAATTTCGTCATTTTACGCGACTGTGTCGGAATGGGCTAAAATTTTGCAAGTTGATCGAAATAAAAATCGCGCTAAGGGCAAATTCGTCATTTTTCGCGACTGTGTCGGAATGGGCTAAAATTTGACTGTTAGATCGGAAACAAAAATCGCGCCGGGGGCAATTTCGTCATTTTTCACGACTGTTTCGAAATGGGCTAAAATTTGACTGGTAGAACGGAAACAAAAATCGCGCTGTGTCAATTTCGTCTTTTTTCCCGACTGTGCCGGAATGGGCTTAAATTTAGCAGGTTGATCGGAAATAAAAATCGCGCCGGGGGCAATTTCGTCATTTTTCGCGCCTGTGTCGAAATGGGCTAAAATTTGACTGGTTGATCGGAAAAAACAATCGCGCCGGGGGCAATTTCATCATTTTACTCGACTGTGTCGGAATGGGCTTAAATTTGGCAGGTTGATCGGAAATAAAAAACGTGCCGGGGGCAATTTCGTCATTTTTCGCGCCTGTGTCGAAATGGGCTAAAATTTGACTGGTTGATCGGAAACAAAAACGTCGCCGACGGCAATTTCGTCATTTTACGCGACCGAGTCGGAATGGTTTCAAATTTGGCAGGTTGATCGGAAATAAAAATCGTGCCGGGGGCAATTTCGTCATTTTACGCGACTGTGTCGGAATGGGCTTAAAGTTTGCAAGTTGATCGGAAAAAAATCACGCCGCGGGCAATTTCGTCATTTTTCGCGACTGTGTCGGAATGGGCTTAAATTTGGCAGGTTGACCGGAAATAAAAATCACGCTGGTGGTAATTTCGTCATTTTTCGCGACTGTGTCGAAACGGGCTAAAATTTGACTGGTTGATTGGAAACAAAAATCGTGCCGGGGCA
>NW_019248008.1:0-1393 GCF_002742605.1 Olea europaea var. sylvestris | reverse complement strand
ATCCAGAAGCAAGAATCTTGATAATAATCGAGTGATTGATCATTGCATGATCTCCTAAAAAATAATTAAGAAAAATCATCCGGTCCTGGAGACTTGTTATCTATAATACTAAACATTGTTTCTTTGATCTTTTGTCTTGAAATGTCCTGAATAAGGGACTCTGCTTGCTCTGAAGATACCATAGCCCTTTCCCTCAAGATGCTTGCACCAATAGGCTGCATAAGATTACATGTTCCCAAAAGCTTGCTATAAAAATTGACGAATTCCCCAGTAACCTGTTTTGTGAAGTAGTACAAGTCTCGTCATCTTTAAGTACAACAATAATATAATTCTGTTTGCATTCCTTTTGATCACAAAATGAAAGATTCTTATACACTTTGTCATTATTGTTGAGTTACAAACACTTTTCTTGTTGATAATAAAAGTTCCTTTCTACTTCACATAAACCCCTGGCTTATTTTCTCAATTTTGAAGTCTAATCTTGTAGTGCCAATTGAATAGACATCAGGTACTTTTTCGCTCTCCGGGCTCTCGAAGAATATAAGCGAATTTTTTGTTGTTGAGCTACCTTAGTACTCCTTTGAGACCTTGAACTTGTTTGAGCTTCATTAAATTGGAAAAATGAATTTCGGAATAGTAGATTAATGGAGAATATGTGGTTAAAAACAAGGAATAGTTTTGAATTTGCATGTAATATTATTTTACCAAAGAATGTGATTGAAAAGAATAGAACGGAAAATTTATTTTGGGAAAAATAGGAATCAAACACAGTCTTTGTAACTTTTTGCAAAATATAAACTGCTTAGTCCCCACAACATCTAGATCCCAGCTAGTTCGAATTAACTATTTGAAGTCTCCGTGGCTAGTCCACATGTTAAAGAATCTAAATGACTTACTTTTACTTCTATCTTGTTCAAGAAGTGAAACAATGCAAGGAGAATGATCCGATAATTATCTCAAAGGCAAAAAACCAGCAAGGCTATGAAATCTTGCTTGCACCCATGAATTGTTCACCATAGCTTTATCAATTTTGCTCTATACTGAATTATTGGTCCATCTATAGAAACGACCAATGGATTGCATATCCGTAAGACCGACATTAAGGCAACAATTTTCGAAGTCCTTCATCTTATATGGAGTAACGTCCACTCCATTACATTTTTCATCATCCTTGAGAACACTTTTAAAACTCCAAGTTTCATCCAAGGCAAAGAGCAATTCAAACTAAACTCACTAATGTTGTTCCAAAGTGGCTTGCAGCAAATAATAGTATGGAATGCATAAACAAAATTAACATGAAAGGTAAGACAAGTTATCTTACAAGTAGCAATAGAACAAATGACTTGTGACATAGTTTCCAACATTTCCAACAGATGACTTGTGACGAATAGTC
>NW_019248007.1:0-1393 GCF_002742605.1 Olea europaea var. sylvestris | reverse complement strand
AAACTGCCAAATTTCAGCCAATTCCGACACAGTTGCGAAAAATGACGAAATTCACCAGGTGCGATTTTTGTTTCCAATCAACCAGTCAAATTTCAGCCGATTTCGACACAGTCGCGAAAAATGACGATATTGCCCCGGCGCGGCTGTTGTTTCCGATCAACCAGTCAAATTTTAGCCGATTTCGACACAGTCGAGAAAATGGACGAAATTACCCCCGGCGCGATTTTTGTTTCCGATCAACCTGTCAAATTTCAGCCAATTCCGACACAGTTGCGAAAAATGACGAAATTCACCAGGTGCGATTTTTGTTTCCAATCAACCAGTCAAATTTCAGCCGATTTCGACACAGTCGCGAAAAATGACGATATTGCCCCGGCGCGGTTTTTGTTTCCGACCTACCTGTCAAATTTTAGCCCATTCCGACACAGTCGCGAAAAATGACGAAATTGCCCCCGGCGCGATTTTTGTTTCCGATCAACCTATAAAATTTTAGCCAATACCGACACAGTCGCGAAAAATGACAAAATTGCCCCCAGCGCAATTTTTGTTCCCGATCAACTTGTCAAATTTTAGCCCATTCCGACACAGTCGCGAAAAATGACGAAATTGACCCCGACGCGATTTTTGCTTCTGATCAACCTATCAAATTTTAGCCAATACCGAAACAGTCGCGAAAAATGACAAAATTGCCCCCAGCGCAATTTTTGTTCCCGATCAACCTGTTAAATTTGAGCACATTCCGACACAGTTGCGAAAAATTACGAAATCGACCCTGGCGCGATTTTTGTTTCCGATCAACCTGTCAAATTTCAGCTCACTCCGACACAGTCGCGAAAAATGACGAAATTGACCCCGGCGCGATTTTTGTTTCCGATCAACCATTCAAATTTTAGCCAATTCCGACACAGGCGCGAAAAATGACGAAATTGCCCCCGGCGCGATTTTTGTTTCCGATCAACCATTCAAATTTTAGCCAATTCCGACACAGGCGCGAAAAATGACGAAATTGCCCCCGGCGCGATTTTTGTTTCCGATCAACCATTCAAATTTTAGCCAATTCCGACACAGGCGCGAAAAATGACGAAATTGCCCCCGGCGCGATTTTTGTTTCCGATCAACCATTCAAATTTTAGCCAATTCCGACACAGGCGCGAAAAATGACGAAATTGCCCCCGGCGCGATTTTTGTTTCCGATCAACCATTCAAATTTTAGCCAATTCCGACACAGGCGCGAAAAATGACGAAATTGCCCCCGGCGCGGTTTTTGTTCCCGATCAACCTGTCAAATTTGAGCACATTATGACACAGTAGCGAAAAATGGCGAAATTGCCCCCGGCGCGATTTTTGTTTCCGATCAACCTGTCAAATTTTAGCCCATTCCGACACAGTCGCG
>NW_019248006.1:0-1393 GCF_002742605.1 Olea europaea var. sylvestris | reverse complement strand
TTTTTTTTTCTTTTTTTCAAATGCTTGATACAAGCTAGAACAAAATACTACCACTAATGTTGTCCCCTTCATGCAAAAAAGTAAGCTCAAACCCGCAAACCCTCCATTTCAAAGTCCCCAAGTTCAATTTGCACATTGATGCATAGTTAAGTGATCAAAGCGTAAAGGAAGAAAAGACAGTAGTTGGAACACAAACCTGTGCATCATACATGACAAGGCTTGCATAAACTACAGCTAAACCAAAAATTGCATCAGAGAAACCCCTGCAATAACTTCGTAATTAGAATCAAAACTGAAGGAAATTTTCTATTTAATGAATAAAATAAATGAGGGAAAAAGTACCTTTCCAAACCAAGAGAAGTCGCAGTGGCCACCACAGCCTGTAATTTGGAATACATATGATCCATTAAAAACCCTATTTGATATGGAATGAAATTATAACCACGAAAACCCATCGATCATCAGATTACGATTTCATAACCCTAGCCTAGCCCAAAAAACAAATATATAATCATATGCATAAGCAGGATAGTAGAAAACATTACAGAGGAATGGGTAGAAGGGAACCCTCCAGCCTGAACCGCAGCCTTAACATCAAAATTCTTGCCATAAAATAAAGTTGAAGTAATTGGCTTTGACAATTGCCCAATTGCAGCAGATAAAGCTGCAGCTATCAAAACCTGTACACAATCAATTAACCAAGAAGTTGCGAATCATGAAAAAAACACCCGAAGAAATTCATGACCCATTAAAAAGAATAACCTAACCTTGTTCTGGAAAATGTCAGCAACATCACTGACTGCAGTTGCAGGACATGCTAGTTTAGATATACACCGAAATGGAAAATAAGAACGAATTCTTGAATTTTTGCGTATCAAAAATTGGGTTTTAGGAGGATTAAGAATAGTATCTGGGCAACTGTAAAATCTACAAGATTGCAGGAACATAATTACAAAATTGAATCCCCTTCTTTCTCCTTTCAGAAGAGCGAAAGAACATAAAAAGTTTGCGTCCGAATCTGGTCGTTGAATCACCCGGCCATCTTTTTAAAGAGGCCTTTGACCAACTTTAAGGGAAGGAAAAAAAAAATTAAATAATTGAAAACCAAGAAAAGGGCAGTTTTACCCTTGTCATTTTGAAGAGAGCAATGCAAAGAGTGAAAGTTGTTGTAGCAACGACCACCAACGATCAAGGCACCAATCAAGAAGGCAAAAAATCGATGACCCAATTGGCCATTTCTTTTAACTTCGTCTAAAAAATGTAAGTTGTTTTATTTAAAATAAAGCATGTTTATATGTATATTTGTTGAGAAATCATTGTGTTTATGGTTGTGATTTGTAATTTGGACAAGATTTTCATGTTGGGGAGCAAAAAAAAGTCGAGATCGCTGAAA
>NW_019248005.1:0-1394 GCF_002742605.1 Olea europaea var. sylvestris | reverse complement strand
TTGATCGGAAACAAAAATGGCGTCGGGGGTAATTTCGTCATTTTTCGCGACGGTGTCGAAATCGGCTAAAATTTGACTGATTGGTCGGAAACAAAAATCGCGTCTGGGCAATTTCGTCATTTTTCGCGACGATGTCGAAATCGGCTTAAATTTGACTGATTGATCGGAAACAAAAATCGCGCCGGGGCAATTTCGTCATTTTTCACGACGGTGTCGAAATCGGCTAAAATTTTATTGATTGATAGCAAACAAAAATCGAGCCGGGGGCAATTTCGTAATTTTTAGCGACGGTGTCGGAATGGGCCTAAATTTGACTGATTGATCGGAAACAAAAATCGAGCCGGGGGCAATTTCGTAATTTTTAGCGACGGTGTCGGAATGGGCCTAAATTTGACTGATTGATCGGAAACAAAAATCGAGCCGGGGGCAATTTCGTAATTTTTAGCGACGGTGTCGGAATGGGCCTAAATTTGACTGATTGATCGGAAACAAAAATCGAGCCGGGGGCAATTTCGTCATTTTTCGCGACGGTGTCGGAATCGGCTCAAATTTGACTGATTGATCGGAAACAAAATCGAGCTATGGGAAATTTCGTCATTTTTCGAGACTGTGTCGGAATCGGCTAAAATTTGACTGATTGTTCGGAAACAAAAATCGAACCGGGGGAAATTTCGTCATTTTTCGCGACGGTGTCGGAATCGGGTAAAATTCGACTGATTGATCGAAAAAAAAAATCGCGCCGAAGGCAATTTCTTTATTTTTCGCGACGTTGTCGGAATCGTCTAAAATTTTATTGATTGATAGGAAACAAAAATCGAGCCTGGGGCAATTTCGTGATTTTTAGCGATGGTGTCGGAATGAGCTCAAATTTGACTGATTGATCGGAAACAAAAATGAGCCGGGGGAAATTTCGTGATTTTTAGCGACGGTGTCTGAATGGGCTAAAATTTGACTGATTGATCGGAAACAAAAATCGAGCCGGGGGCAATTTCATCATCTTTCGCAACGATGTCGGAATCGGCTCAAATTTGACTGATTGATCGGAAACAAAAATGAGCCGGGGGAAATTTCGTCATTTTCGCGACGGTGTCGAAATCGATCCAAATTTGACTGATTGATCGGAAACAAAAATGAGCCGGGGGAAATTTCGTCATTTTCGCGACGGTGTCGGAATCGGCTCAAATTTGACTGATTGATCGGAAACAAAAATCGAGCCGGGGGCAATTTCGTCATTTTTCGCGACGGTGTCGAAATCGATCCAAATTTGACTGATTGATCGGAAACAAAAATCGAGCCGTGGGAAATTTCGTCATTTTCGCGACGGTGTCGAAATCGGCTAAAATTTGACTGATTGATCGGAAACAAAAATCGAGCCGGGGGCAATTTCGTCATTT
>NW_019248004.1:0-1394 GCF_002742605.1 Olea europaea var. sylvestris | reverse complement strand
TGCCAACGTCTCTAACATCTGATCAATGAATACTCTCCACCTTGTCACTAACCGTGTTGGTATCAGCTCGTTCTTGTTATTCTTCACTGTGATTTCACCCTTTTTAGGCACAATATGTACATGACATACCCATAAACTATTAGATATGGGATAAATTATTCCTGCATCCAGCAATTTCAACACTTCTTGTCGCACTACTTCTTTCAAGGTTGGATTTAATCTGCGTTGTCCTTCCACTGATGACTTTGATCTGTCCTCCATTTAAATATTGTACATACAAAGAGTTAGACTGATTCCTCTTATGCCAGCTATTGTCCATCCAACCGCCATATTGTGCTGCCTGAGTACCTCCAACAATTTATTCTTCTTTCCCTTTATCATATCATTCGCGATAATTACTGGAAGTGTTGTAGAGTCTCTCAAATATGCATAACAGAGATATGAAAGTAGGGGCTTTAGTTCAAGAGTGGGTGCCTTTTCTACTGAGAGTACGAGGGTGAAGGATTGTCACCAAGAGATTCATACTACCAATGTCTCTTTTCTATTGGTTACTCGGCCAAGTTGAAAACACCTTCAGTTTTTTCTGTATTTGTTACCTCCGATTGTGCAATTTCTACTTCACAAAGAAATGTTTGATACTCTATCTCAAATATATCTGCCACAAGTTCTTCAAGATTGTGTACTTGGCAACAAGTGTCTTAAGTCAATAGATGTTTCATCGCCTTGAACATGTTGAATATAACTTGCTCATTATCCACTCGAGGAATCATCTTTCCATTGTAAACATCAATCAACGCTCTTCCGATAACCAAAATCAATCAACGCTCTTCCAGTAACCAAAAAGGGTCTTCCCAAGATTAGAGAGATGTTTGAATCCTCCTCCATGTCCAAAATGATGAAGTCAACAAGAAAAATGGATTTATCAACTTTGACTACCGCATCTTCAATAATCCCCTTCAATCGTTTGATCGATCTGTCAGCAGTTGCAAAGAGATTGTTGTATGTTTTGCTTCTCCTAATCCAAGAGACCTGTAAACAGAGAGATGCATCAAATTAACACTAGAACTTAAATCACATAAAGAATGTTCAAAATAATTAGAACAAATTGTGCAAGGTATCGTGAAACTCCTTAGGTCTTTTAGTTTATGGGGTAGCTTTTTCAATAGAATTGCACTGCACTCCTCGTTCAGGTAGACAGTCTCATGTTCTTCCAACTTCCTTTTGTCAGACAAGATCTCCTTAAAAAATTTTGCATAGTTGGGCATTTGAGCTATTGCATATAAACGGAATATTTATGTGCAGTTTCTTGAAAATCTCTACAAACTTGGCAAACTTCTTGTCCAGCTTCTTTCTCTGTAGCTTTTGAGGAAAGGGAATTTGTGACGCATAAGCTT
>NW_019248003.1:0-1394 GCF_002742605.1 Olea europaea var. sylvestris | reverse complement strand
CCGTTCTCTATTCCCTTTTTTTTCACATAAACATACCTAAATGCACATATCCATTTATTTCTATTTCTAAAGCAACAAATCACCCCATACTAAGTAATCATTATGAAGTTATCCCTATTATTCTCACATTCCTTAAAATCAAACAACTCATAAATAATCGAAATAATTGGAATTATCGTTAATTTCCTCGATACCTAAAATACAAAATAACACATTGTCATCTATCAATCAACAAATCATCATTTTATCTTCCACGGTTTCTTATCATATGGCATAAATATACATCATTATGATTTCTATTATCATCTCATATAAGTGGCCACAAATCACACAAAATTTTGATAACACTAATGACCATTTGGCTTCAAAAATAAATAAAATTCCTCACTGATTGTCACAAATTACACATCATATCATTTTCCTTGTATTTATCGTGCAAGCTTTAACTAAAAATTTCCTGTGTATACATAAAAAAATCATATAGTTCTACATATAAATTAATAATCACATGGCTATAACACCTATAACTTTGGCTGCCCTGTAAAATCATCACAATCTATTCAAATCTTACTAGGTTATATACACACATAGTTCCAACCCAACAACTAATAACATTTCCAACCATCAGATCATTGCAACAACCGTACTTACATACTGGTCATTTCTAAATCTGATAAAAAAATATTGTTCTATCATTTTTGGTTCCATACATTTGAGCTAAGGAGCCTGTGATTTCTGCCACCACGACATGTGATCATCTCCATTGAACATGCATGAACCATAAAAATTTTCAAAACCAAGCTCTGATACCACTTTGACACGACCCGTCTCGAATCACCCTAGTGGATTCAAAACATGACGTGCCCCGGTGATAGATGTCGACTAGATGACAGATCCACCATCAAGGTTGACTATGAGTTACTACAAAATATGCGATAAATCAAATGTTTATGTAAAACATAACGTGATGGGCCCAAATTATTTACTTCATACTTCATCAAAATGAGTTATAATATTCAACATGTCGTGTGGCTCTCATTCCGAAATCATTAGGCTCTTCCAACTAAAAAGAATCAATTGCCACTTGTAGGAAAAATTACGGAAAAATATATGAGTCGATAGCTCAATGATTGGAGAAGTTCGAAAATAATATGCTTTTTTAATTATACATTTTTATCAAAAATCAAGTTCACGTCATTGAATAACTCACAAGATAACATCATATAATTATAACCAAAAGTGAAATATTAACATAAGGTTGTAAAATATCATCTTAAAATCATGATATAATCTCATCACATCAAACATGCTAAAAAATCCACAAAAAATGTACCTTCTTACTGAAACATGAAATCCACCCCTCGGGTTAAGAACTTTCACCATGGACCTTTGGC
>NW_019248002.1:0-1394 GCF_002742605.1 Olea europaea var. sylvestris | reverse complement strand
TTTGGGCCCGTAAGCACTTTTTGGAAATGTAGCGACCGTTTTGGATTGAACTCACAACTTCGTCGTGACATATGAGGGATGTCACCCATTTTTCGAAAGAATGAGCACTTGCATATTTGGAACGCTTGGATTGTCGGCGTACGAAGAATTGCGCGTAACTTTTGCACACGGTGTCCGTTTTGGGACCATAAGTACTTTTTGGAAATGTAGCGACCGTTTTGGATTGAACTCACAACTTTGTCATGACGTACGAGGGATTTTGGCCATTTTTTGAAAGAATGAGCACTTGCATATTTGGAACGCTTGGATTGTCGGCGTACGAAGAATTGAGCGCAACTTTTGCAACCGGTGTCCATTTTGGGACCATAAGTACTTTTTGGAAATATAGCTACCATTTTGGATTGAACTCACAACTTCGTCGTCATGTATGAGGGATTTCGGTCATTTTTCGAAAGAGTGAGCACTTGCATAATTGGAACGCTTGGATTGTCGACGTACGAAGAATTGAGCGTAACTTTTGCACCCGGTGTTTGTTTTGGGCCCATAAGTCCTTTTGGGAATTTTAGCGACAGTTTTGGATTGAACTCACTACTTCGTCGTGACGTACGAGGGGTTTCAGCCATTTTTCGAAGGTGTGAGCACTTGCATATTTGGAAAGCTTGGATTGTCGGCATACGAACAATTGTGTGTAACCTTTGCACACGATGTCCGTTTTGGGCCCGTAAGTACTTTTTGGAAATGTAGCGACCGTTTTGGATTGAACTCACCACTTCATCGTGACGTAGGAGGGATTTTGACCATTATTCGAAAGTGCGAGCACTTGCATATTTGGAACGTTTGGATTGTCGGCGTACGAAGAATTGAGCGTAACTTTTGCACACGGTGTCCGTTTTGGGCCCGTAAGTACTTTTTGGAAATGTAGCGACCGTTTTGGATTGAACTCACCACTTCATCGTGACGTATGAGGGATTTCGGCCATTTTTCGAAGGAGTGAGCACTTGCATATTTGGAACGTTTGGATTGTCGGCGTACGAAGAATTGAGCGTGACTTTTGTACACGGTGTCCATTTTGGGCCCGTAAGTACTTTTTGGAAATGTGGCGACCGTTTTGGATTGAACTCACCACTTCGTCGTGACGTATGAGGGATTTCGGCCATTTTTCGAAAGTGTGAGCACTTGCATATTTGGAACGTTTGGATTGTCGACGTACTAAGAATTGAGCGTAACTTTTGCACACGGTGTCCGTTTTGGGCCCGTAAGTCCTTTTTGGAAATGTAGCGACCGTTTTGGATTGAACTCAAAACTTCGTATTGACGTATGAGGGATTTCGGCCATTTTTCGAAAGAATGAGCACTTGCATATTTGGAAAGCTTGGATTGTCGGCGTACCAAGAA
>NW_019248001.1:0-1394 GCF_002742605.1 Olea europaea var. sylvestris | reverse complement strand
GAAGCAAAGAGAACAATTAGACACTTTGACTCAATTATGCATACGAATATTAGAGATGCGAGAGTGTATTGTGTTATTTTCAAAAAACAACAATTGATCGGTTTGCCCCAAAATGTACACTATGATGAGCTAATATATTTAAAAACAGAATGTCTATTACCAAAATTCAAACTTGAAGAGTACATTTACCCTCTCAACTCTATGCCCGTGTCTAGGACAATGCTCATGAAGTAACTTGTGTGTAACTAACATATCTCTCAATGCTATTTATAACCAACTCCAGGGAAGGAAGCAATTATGATCATTCACTACTCAACCACCAAGCCCAATCTCTAAGTAAATTTGAAAATCAATTGGTGTGATGGTTCAATAAATATCAACTTGCGGACATTAATCCCCCCATTTCTTCAAAAATACTAGGACATTGTGACTCATAAATCATGTGTACAAAGGCTTCTTATAGTTTCCTGCAAATCACATCTTCTCATATGCAAGTTATTGGAAGCATGGTTGTAATGCTACAGTTTCCCACTTCAATGGCTCATCATCTTTACCCACATCAAAAAAAAAATATTGGAATAGACATTAACTAATTTGTAAATTAGTTGTACCATGGTTTTCATGACTTTAAAAAGAATATTGGAATACACAATAAAAAAAAGATAATTCAAGTAACCAGGGCACAAATTATCAAACAACCGTGTCCACGCTACGACTAGTTATAAAAATGTAGTGTTCAGCACAGAAACATAAATATTTTTTAATCATGATAATTGACGTCTTCCACCACCCAAACAAATGTATTAACTGTCAAAACCTTTTTATGTACACGATCTTGGCCCACGATCGAACATGATGTGACCATTACACGTACTGTAGAGTAGCTCCATGACCCAATTTAAAAAAATCTACTACTCCTTAGTATAAACATTTTCCGTTAAAAATCACAAATATTTCATCTGTCAATGTCACATAAATTTCACCAATGAATGCAAAATATTATACATTAAGGGAAAACAAAATGTTCTTCCATGCAACTGCCCCAGTCACTATTTATCGTTGTAATGTAATCCTGAATGCACCATTGTGAATGTTGCTCTTTCTTTGACAACATAATCGATTACTTCCACCTCCCATTATTTCCATAATGTACGCACCAACACTTTCAGGAGATGTGGGCTCACAACAGTGCATTCTCCAAAACAAGAGGCATGAAATCCATGTCTCCTGTGATGAAACAAAAATGATTACGTTAGACCAAAATATTTCAAGCACACGTGGATGTCTGGATGAAAAGAAAAAATTAACCATATATGGACAAATCAATCAAAAAATTGCCCATTTCATAGCATTCATACATGTTAACGCGAAACATGTGTGCAATGTTCGGTTGA
>NW_019248000.1:0-1394 GCF_002742605.1 Olea europaea var. sylvestris | reverse complement strand
TGCATTTATATATTGCAAGTCCTGGGTTCGAATCCTTCTCGTCCATTTCATTGTGCAAAATTTTTATTTCTACAATATTTATCGAAATTAATTCCCTAAAGAAAAAATTTGAACTTATGATCTCCGTGGAAGCTTAACCATCATAGCAATGGTTGAATTTTGAATCGAAATTTAACAAAATAATACATATTAAGACTCTAGGCGAGTCAATGACTATTTTTTATTTTTTATTTTTTTTGTCGTTATAAATATTTTATGCTTTAAAAATTTATAAGATATGACTTATAAGTATTGAGTTTTAATTTATATGTTATTTGAGAATTTGTCTACTGTGAATTGTGATAATTAAAATTAATTTGAGTATCGTGAAATGTGAATAGTGATTTATGAAAATTGAAAATGAAAAATTGGGGAATTTATAATTTGTAATAAATTGGTGTTGATAATTAGAAATTGAAACTTTAATTATATTTTAAAATTAATTTTAATTACGTTTAATCTTTGATTAACGTTCAATTCTTATACTAATTATGGAATGATTTTTTCAATTGAATCTCAATCTAGTTCTTGTAGTGGTCTATCTAATTTCTTAACTACTTTTAGTCAAAAAAATGATTTGTTAAGCATTGATAATACAAAGAAGTTTTATGTATCATGTAATTTATATTATTTCAGATTGTATTGAACTATAATATGATATAAATATACGATTTTTACGTTTTAGTGTATTTACATTTAGATCGAAGAATTTTTAATATTATTTAATTTAATATTAATAAAAAACATCGCTATACGACCTTTGACTATCGATCGTCAATGACCAATGATCAATGACCGCCCTAACTGAGTCGAAATCCTTAATTCGCCCCTAAGTGCGATAGTCGCTGTGGTAAAAATATGGTTGGAGTTGAAGTGCTACGATGAGCTGGTTGTTTATTAGTGGTAGTGACGTAGCGCTCAAGGTGGCTTAGGGGAGACGAGTGAAAAATTGTGACTAGCTAATTGGATAATTGTAACCAATTAATTATAATTTGTGACCGATGAATAAGTTGAGATCAATTAATTTGTTAATATGTAACCAATAAACATATTGTCACTCACGAAATTAGTGATTTGAGATCAAGAAATAATGCGTGATCAATTAATTTGATAATTTGTGATCAATAAATAATTTGTGACTTATAAAATTTGTGATTTGTAAGTGTGATAATTTTTTATCTTGTAAGTAATTGTGATAATAAATAAAATAATATTGTGACTTAGCTTGTGACTTAGCCTTCGTTTGAGCCACATTATTTTCATAAAAATATATTTTTTAATAGTGTATTGATGGAAAATATGTGGTTAAAAAATAATAAAAAATTATGAATTTACGTGTAATATTATTTTAATGA
>NW_019247999.1:70370-72797 GCF_002742605.1 Olea europaea var. sylvestris | reverse complement strand
AAATTAATCCATTACATGGAGATGGAAATTATATAAATATATAAACAAACCGATGTGATTTCGAGTCAGAAGAGAGAGAGAGAGACAGAGACAGAGAAGACGATGACTGCAAAGGGAAAGCTCAACTGAGGTGCGTGGTCGCGGTGGCGTGGCCGTGGGTTAATGGTGAGTGATGACGCAAATGATGACGTACTAATTTCCTCACATCAGGATCTAACATAGAGTTATAAATCAGGGAGGGACGTTGAAACAATTTCCTAAATAGATAAGTACAAAAATGAGTATCATATTTGTTCGAATAAAAAAAAGTAAAAAATAAAAATTTTACCTCATTAAAAAAAATAATAATAAAAAAATTTGACAATAGAAAAATGGATTGGATCTAGTTGAGGCAGGGACACGGAGTCAGCGGGGTAGCTTAGATATGTCAAAATAGACTAATTAATTCAAAGCCATCTAAATGGACCAAAATCGGCCAGGCCGGACCTGTTGCCCACCCGACTATAGCTATCAACTTAAAATTTTATGGTTAATGTTACACGTACATCAGGATGTTCATAACGGTGCCCACGTCTCTCTCACCAATTAATTCAAGTAAGCTCATGGTCCATTCCAATTTATGCATTATCTATTTTGACAGCAGGCTTGAATATTTAGTCCAAACCTTTGAGGATGTTGCAATCATGTCCTCCAAGACTATCCTTCCATAAATTGGCAACGTCTACTCTCCAATGACATATTCTGTTTAATTCGCCATTGATAAGGTGACTTGCACACTGACTTTTTAGAAAAAGGTAAAACTATCAAACTCATGAAAATGTAACGAAAACGTCAAAATCGAACTTTATAGAATTCGAGACAGCCCACCCAATCTTCGATCAAAGAAATATTAACAAGAAAAAACATATATAGAAAAAAAAAGGAGGTAGAAAAAATAAAACTATGATAAAACTATGAATTTCTTCCGCACCAGATTCTCTAGTATCGTAAAATAATATTATGTCAACTTTTACGTAAACCCAATTTTCTTTCATTTAAAGTGTCATTTTCTTTTTCTGCCCAAGAAAATAATATCCCATGCGACTAGGCCTGTAGGCTTAATTGTTAATTGTATCATATCCTTGCCTAGTGAAATATTTTTTTATTTTATAATATTAATTTGAAAGATGGATTTTTTCATTACACGCCATGCTTACCCCACATTACATTAATTAATTCTGTGGAGGTCAAGTGCATGCACTCATTTATTTCCTCGTTCATGGCCACTAATCCGCCTTCTTACTATTTATTTTTAATCACATATTTATAAAATAAAATATTCTATATATAAATTCAAATTTATTTTTTACTTTTTAATTTTACATTCTTTTAAAAATCATTATTCAAAACATTGCTTTTTTCAAATAATAATTGTCAAACAAAGCTAAGTAAAGTCTAAACTCTTCTATTTGATGTCACTTAGATTACAATCTTTGAAATACATTGGAGAACAGGAAATAAATTAGAATAGGTGACAATTAATAGGCATTATTTTATACAATGAAATTCAAATATATTTTTATATATTGAACAATGTGACATTGACATTACTATCACATAAATTGATGATCTTATTATCTAAGATATATGAATATTAAAATTCATTTAAAAATATGTATGAATTAATACCGCTAAATAACATTACTCATGAAATTATCATTGTCATGTTCCAATGTCCTAATGAATCAAATTGAAATCTCGCCATCTTCTTCTAAATCATTATTAAGTAGCAAGTTCGTTCTTAGCCCTTGTTTGAGCCTCATTCTTTTTATAAGAATGATATATTGAATAATGAATTGATAAGAAATGTGTGGTTAAAAAATAAAATAAAATAAAAAATTTTGAATTTGTGTATAATATCATTTTATTAAAAAATGTGTGATTGAAATATTGTCAAAATATTATTTAAAAATGTATTTTTTTTCAAAGATTGGGACTCGAACAGGAGCTTAATTTTTGAAAAAAATATAATAATTTGGTCTTCAATATCATTTATAGTTGCACTGTTGGAAAAAAGTATCCAAATTACATTATAGAAACCTCTTATTCCTGCCTAAGAAACTAATAAAGAAGCCCACCCATGATAATTAGACATTAGAGTAGGATAGTTTAAGTGAAATATGTGTCCCAATTAAAATTTGATGTGAAAATATAGTGACGTCAGACGAAATTAACCGCGTAAGTCCAGCCAAGACCCTAGACGGGCCGACTCAATGGCCTAAAAAACATAGGTAGCAGCAGATGATAATTTAAAACAAAGCTAACATTATTAACATGCTACATTGACATCTTGGGGGGTAGGCCCAACTTAGACGGGCGTCGTCCATTCCATAAATATGAAATATAAGGAAAAAATCGCTTCAGTTCAGGCCACTTTCTTCCCTATCT
>NW_019247999.1:56349-65828 GCF_002742605.1 Olea europaea var. sylvestris | reverse complement strand
GGTCTCGGTAGGGTTGTACCATGCGACCGCATGGGTTTGTACCATGCGACCGCATGGTACATAAAAACGACCGTTGGGTCGTTTTTTGTTGGTTTTTTGGTGACTTTTCATCCATAAGGTGCACCACTTTGTAAAACTATACTACTTGGCTATAAATAGGTGATCTTGGGTCATTGAAAAATGTTGAAAAAACACCTATTATATTGATACTTCTTGAGATCAAATCCAAAAATAAAATACCCTCTCATATTCATCTTTTTCTTTGTGTTCTTAAGTTTTAGAGATTCAAACAAGTGTTTAGTGTTTGAATCTCTATAAGGCTTGATTAATCCTTCAAACATTTTGCAGGATCACCCTTTAAACACCAAAATAGTGGGGGCAAATTTCGTTTGAGGACAACAATCAAAAATTGTGTTTGAGCCATCAATTTCTTCATATATATTTGTCATTCCTTCATCTCCTATAATTCTTTCGATTTTTTATTTTGTTTGTAATTCGTTCTCATAATATCTTTGGTAGAGTAACATTATTTCCAACAGAAAATAATGACAGGTAACAAACCGTACAAAAAATTAAATCCCTGGGGTCATTTACCTCTATTTTCAAGGTACAATAAGTTCGAGCGCAAATCATCGCCTGCAATAGCAAGCGATACTGAAGCTTCTCCTAGTAATGGATCTCTTCTTTCTGCTTGTTCCAAAATCTCTATGCACAGTCGATCCTTTGGAGTAGCTGTCCCTTCCTCTGTACTTCTATGATAATCCACAGCCCGAGTAAGCCTCTTTGATATCTGAAGGGCTTTCCTGCCATCTAAAGTGAGATCAGATGGCCTAGCTCCCTTAGTTAAAAGAGATACAATGATTTTGGGCTCTTTTCGCATTGCCGCTACATGTAGCACGGTGTATCCCCTTGGATTTCTGTGGTTAATGTCAGAAATGGATAGGTCAAGAAGTTCTGTTGTGGTCTTTGCATCGCAGTAGGCAACAGCATAATGGAGTGCAAATGCATCATCTAGGGTAGTATGCCCTTCCTTCAGCAACATTCTGACTAACTCAACATCATCAGAGTCCAAGGCTCTGTGTATTCTCTTCACATGTTTATCAGGAAAAATGTTGCCTTCAGGTGATTGCAATCCGAGTTCCACACGTGAATCATCTATTTGTTTCACAAGGTGGTGAGGCAACGCTTTATCAAGGGTTACGTTATCAACATCAGACTTGACAATAATCTCAATACACCTTGCAAGTAAATTCTCACAACTTGCACCACAAAAGTTTGCATCTGATAAAACCATCAAGTCATCTGCAACAGCCTTGTCGAGAATGTTCATTAGTTTCCTCTGCAAGGGAGAATCAGGATGCAACAAAAATTTAGAAAGGAAATGTAAATGGAAGTGTGTAGAGATAACTGAGTGCTGTAAGCACAGCTCTAGGATTTCCCTCTGGTGGTGGCAAACTTCATAGTAAAATAATTAAGTTTTGGCCGACAACACTGTGAAGTAAATTCAGATAGGGCATATTATAATCAGAGGAGTATTATATCTTTAATTTTATAGCCAGAGGCCTACTGTAAAGCTTAGATTGATAGTAAGTAATCTGTAATTTCTCAAGGGATGTCAGAGTAATGGTCTCATTCTTCCCGTGCTGAATCAGTCCATGACAGTAGTAACTGGGAATACAAAGGATAAAAATCAAATAATAATTCTAATATATAACATATTCCTCGCCCTACATTACAGTGATTGAATTCAACTTTTGCATCCTGTACATTATGCGTCATAGATTCCTCGCCCTACATTACAGTGATCGAATTCAACTTTTTCATCCTGTAAATTATGCTTCATAGATACAGGGCCTTCATTTGTTTATTGTGTTTCAAAATATTGGGTATTTTGATAAATATACATTGCAAACTAATAAAAACATAAACTTTGATTTCCATCATAATAATTTAACGAACAGCTACCAGAACTGTAAAAGGATTCATACTGAGAGAGAGAACTCGTGTGAAGACAAAAGTCTTGTTTCTTCTAAGTCATTGGAAATTAGACTACGGTGATTTAATTCAAAGCCATCAATAACTTAGAATAGAAAGATCCAGCTTCATCCTTATATGGTAGTGGCATCAAAAATTCAACTGAAGAATTGAAAGATGCTTACTTATGGTAAGTATCTTGGCTCATCTTGGCTCACCAAGCTAATCCATTCAATAATTACCCCTTTAGTCTTCTGAATTTTATATTAAAAACCACTGAATGAACCCAAAGAAGACTCGTTCTTCACGGTAAACTTCATCTCTACCTAGCTGATCATCGTCTACAATGCTCTGAAAGCTATTGTCTACTACCCCTATTTAGTATTCAACAAACACTAAAATCTGAAATAGACAGTACATAAAATTAATTCAAAAGTATTGGAGTATGTAAATGAACAGAAATCAATACCTGAAACTTAGCAACTAATTCATTGATCTGAAAAACGAAAGATGCATACAAAATCTCCACCATGAATTCAACTGCAGGTTGACATCCCAAATGCGAGCACTGATCGTCTACGCATATGCACACATCCTTCGGCTGAGCCATGATTCTTCCACTGTATACATAAGCCAGCACAGTCACAAGTGCATCATAGCTAACCTCATACTCCTTCATCACCTCCTTTAAATCTAATTTCACATTCCTCTCCTTATTAGCGAACAAATTCTTGAAGAACGGACTCCTAGCCGACAAGATGCAACGGTGGACTGGAATTTCTCGGCCGCCGGCCGCCACCAATTTAGCATCGGAGAAGAAATCAAAGTCCGGCGGCGATGATTTGCAGAAAAAGATCGAAGCGAGGGTGTTTGAGAGGCGATTGAGGGCTTCGACGTCCTCCATCTGAGGCGGTGCGGCGGGGGGAAGGGATGATTCGGTGTTCCGCACGCAGCATATGCTGCTGCTCCCACCACTGACTTCGTTGGAATCCGAAAAACCCGTTCGAGTGTCCATTGACAAAATCTAATACTACTATCTTATGCTATCATACATGTATCTGTGATTATCACGAATGAAAAATACTCAAATAGGCAATTCAATTGAAGTTAAGGGTTGAAGAAAATTAATCCATTACATGGAGATGGAAATTATATAAATATATAAACAAACCGATGTGATTTCGAGTCAGAAGAGAGAGAGAGACAGAGACAGAGAAGACGATGACTGCAAAGGGAAAGCTCAACTGAGGTGCGTGGTCGCGGTGGCGTGGCCGTGGGTTAAGGGGGAGTGATGACGCAAATGATGACGTACTAATTTCCTCACATCAGGATCTAACATAGAGTTATAAATCAGGGAGGGACGTTGAAACAATTTCCTAAATAGATAAGTACAAAAATGAGCATCATATTTGTTCGAATAAAAAAAGGTAAAAAATAAAATTTTTACCTCATTAAAAAAAATAATAAAAAAATTTACAATAGAAAAATGGATTGGATCTAGTTGAGGCAGGGACACGGACTAAGCGGGGTAGCTTAGATATGTCAAAATAGGCTAATTAATTCAAGGCCATCTAAATGGACCAAAATTGGCCCGGCCGGACCTGTTGCCCACCCGACTATAGCTATCAACTTAAAATTTTATGATTAATGTTACACGTACATCAGGATGTTCATAACGGTGTCCACGTCTCTCTCACCAATTAATTCAAGTAAGCTCATGGTCCATTCCAATTTATGCATTATCTATTTTGACACCACTTACTGTAGGCTTGAATATTTAGTCCAAACCTTTGAGGATGTTGCAATCATGTCCCCCAAGACTATCCTTCCATAAATTGGCAACGTCTACTCTCCAATGACATATTCTGTTTAATTCGCCATTGATAAGGTGACTTGCACACTGACTTTTTAGAAAAAGGTAAAACTATCAAACTCATGAAAATGTATCGAAAACGTCAAAATCAAACTTTATAGAATTCGAGACAGCCCACCCAATCTTCGATCAAAGAAATATTAACAAGAAAAAACATATATGAAAAAAAAAATAAAGATGTAGAAAAAATAAAATTATGAATTTCTTCCGCACCAGATTCTCTAGTATCGTAAAATAATATTATGTCAACTTTTACGTAAACCCAATTTTCTTTCATTTAAGTGTCATTTTCTTTTTCTGCCCAAGAAAATAATATCCCATGCGACTAGGCCTGTAGGCTTAATTGTTAATTGTATCATACTCTTGCCTAGTGAAAGATTTTTTTATTTTATAATATTAATTTGAAAGATGGATTTTTTCATTACACGCCATGCTTACCCCACATTACATTAATTAATTCTGTGGAGGTCAATTGCATGCACTCATTTATATCCTCATTCATAGCCACTAATCCGCCTTCTTATTATTTATTTTTAATCACACATTTATAAAATAAAATATTCTATATATAAATTCAAATTTATTTTTTACTTTTTAATTTTACATTCTTTTAAAAATCATTATTCTAAACATTGCTTTTTTCAAATAATAATTGTCAAACAAAGCTAAGTAAAGTCTAAACCTTCTATTTGATGTCACTTAGATTACAATCTTTGAAATACATTGGAGAGCAGGAAATAAATTAGAATAGGTGACAATTAATAGGCATTATTTTATACAATGAAATTCAAATATATTTTTATATATTGAACAATGTGACATTGACATTACTATCACATAAATTGATGATCTTATTATCTAAGATATATGAATATTAAAATTCATTTAAAAATATGTATGAATTAATACCGCTAAATAACATTACTCATGAAATTATCATTGTCATGTTCCAATGTCCTAATGAATCAAATTGAAATCTCGCCATCTTCTTCTAAATCATTATTAAGTAGCAAGTTCGTTCTTAGCCCTTGTTTGAGCCTCATTCTTTTTATAAGAATGATATATTGAATAATGAATTGATAAGAAATGTGTGGTTAAAAAATAAAATAAAATAAAAAATTTTGAATTTGTGTATAATATCATTTTATTAAAAAATGTGTGATTGAAATATTGTCAAAATATTATTTAAAAATGTATTTTTTTTCAAAGATTGGGACTCGAACAGGAGCTTAATTTTTGAAAAAAATATAATAATTTGGTCTTCAATATCATTTATAGTTGCACTGTTGGAAAAAAGTATCCAAATTACATTATAGAAACCTCTTATTCCTGCCTAAGAAACTAATAAAGAAGCCCACCCATGATAATTAGACATTAGAGTAGGATAGTTTAAGTGAAATATGTGTCCCAATTAAAATTTGATGTGAAAATATAGTGACGTCAGACGAAATTAACCGCGTAAGTCCAGCCAAGACCCTAGACGGGCCGACTCAATGGCCTAAAAAACATAGGTAGCAGCAGATGATAATTTAAAACAAAGCTAACATTATTAACATGCTACATTGACATCTTGGGGGGTAGGCCCAACTTAGACGGGCGTCGTCCATTCCATAAATATGAAATATAAGGAAAAAATTGCTTCAGTTCAGGCCACTTTCTTCCCTATCTCAACTTTTTTCCTGGTTGAAGTAGTTGATTAGAGCAAAATTTTAACCCGGCAATTAACAGCTCGAAAATGTAATAATATTGAGGCCAAATTTCCTTAAAACGCTCAAATAATCACAAATATCAACAATAAACAAGCTATAAAGATATATATTTGTTTTTTCAAGGTAAAATCTGCAGATACTTACACCAGGATCTGAAAATGACTGAAAGGATAGGAAGAAAGACAAGAACCAAGAATTCGGCCTATCCATTCATATAGCCTAAAAAGATACTAATCCTCCAACACCAGAGGATGGATAATCACCATAAGATTGTTCTGCCTACCCATTCACAGTCTGTAACCACTATATCCTCCAATACCAGATGATCTGTAGTCACCATAAGGTTGTCTGTCATACGATGATGATGAGTAAGAGTTACTACCTAAATGAGCATAGGAAAGCCGCGAAGTCGACTCCAGCTGGCCGTAACTGCTTGGAAGTGATTCTTTATGACTGCTTGTGAACTCCTGGATAAGACGGCGGTTTTAAAATTAGTCTTAACTACATCTGATTAGTAAAGAAATACAGAATTAAAAACTCATCTGTGAAGGCAATCCTTTCAATACTACAACCATGCAGAGTCAAAGATAGGGTGCAAAGTAATTACCCTATCTTCCAAGATTGTAAATGGAAATAATGAAAAGGGGAAATAACACAATTGGTCCTAAACCTATTATCCCAGTAACAATTGCGTCCCCAACATTTAGGAGGTGTTTGGGAGTGATTTTTTATCCCAAAAAATTGATTTTTTGACCGTTATTTCACTACTCCAGCCATAATTTTTGACTTCTTCTCTCACATGTAGCCCCTACTTTTCTTCTAACTATCAAGAAAACAATTCTCAAAATCCCTACCGAACAGGGCCTTAATTATAGTTGTAAGCATCCGAATCTCCAAAAAACCATAACATGACTGCGTGGAAACATACCTCACATCAAAGTTTTGGGAGCTAGCCTAAGTTGGGAAACAAAATCTAGATTCAGAAAGTTGGAGGTGTAAAGGTCTCATGACGATTTAATAGAGATGAACTGACTGTGCACCTGTAATAATAGCCCCTGTTTGATCCCCATTTTTGGAGTAAAATACATTTTGAAACAGTGATTTTTGAGAGAATGTATGGTTAAAAAGTAATGAAATATTTTTGAAATATGTGTATAATTATTTTATGGAAGAATATGTGGTTGAAAATGAAATTTGAAAAAATGCATTCTTGGAAAAATGGGGCTCAAACAGGGGCTATAAAATGATAGGGACCAACTTGCTCACTTCTAAAGGTTGGGAACCGACTTGCTATTCAAGCAATAGGTTGGAAATTTGTTATCTAACTAACTCTCTTGGACATCGGTAATGTAAAAAGTTGCAGCAACGTGCTTTTCTAAGCTTTGCAGTGATCGTCATGGTTGAGATAAATTAAAGCAAAACTAGGCGTCATTCTCAATTTGGAAAAGGTTAGTGAAGATAGAGAGGCGAAAGGAGATATCTACCTGAATTAGTTGCTGAGCTGCTTGGACTTGTGAAGAAGTTCCTTTTATTTCCACAGTGATTTCCTCAGGCAGGCCTCTACTTTCTTGCACAGTGAGGATAGCACCACTAGTCCGTCGAATATAGGCAATATTTGCTCCCCCAACCCCGATTATATCCTCGGCATAAGCGAGTGGTATTTGCATTGTCTGGGCAATCTACACAAAGGAATCAAGATATCATATATTAACACCAGCAGAGGTGAACAAGTATGTCCTGCAAGTTGTTAATGAATATATAACATGTAAAGGAGTTTAACAAATTTGTTCTATGTGCAACAACCTGCATATGGACCTGCTTAGATAAAATTTTAGATTTGGAAAGCTAAGCGTGAGGTCTACTGAAAAGCTCAGCTCTGATTTTGACCCTGGATAGTGAAAAACCTAACATATCAAAATAGTTTGTGCCCTCATATTCAATCCGAAGCCTTAGAACTGTTAATCCCAGTAGTGAACACACTTCTTGCCTCTTGTGACAGACACATCCTTTGCCTCCACTCACATAACTTTTCTTTATCCATGAAAAGAATTCTTTGCAATCTAAACTTTATGATTTTCTCAAATGAAACACTCTACTGCAGAAATAAACGACACAGTGGTTGAAAAAATGGAAAATGACACCCACAGAACCTCCACAGTTTTACTTGAAAGGTAAGGCAGCTATTGTCATAACAAGAATATGATATCCAGACATCCCATTAATTTGTCCCACCATTTCTTTATATTTTTCTTCAACAGACTTTCCCCCCTCAGGTGCTAAATCTACATATCACAGGGAAAAACAAAACACCAAGAGAGAGGAGACAACTATAAATGCTACTGCTAAAGTTCAGCATTAATTGTATTTCATATTCAAGGGTGTTCTTTAAATCTCCAAGTCTGGAGAAACAGAATAAGTATACAATGCACATGCTAACTAAGACAAATGTGAATAGTTTAGCAGTAAATCAACATGTGAACAGTTACACACCTGAGTAACAACAGGCCTACCAGCACGCCCCATTGCTGAAATACGAAAGTCAAGGCCAGACTCTGGTCCATACAAGGAAAGCCTAGAAGGAGTAATATTTGATTCCATCAGGCTATCACGATCTAGAAATAGAGAATTCCTCTTCACTGTAAGAGGGTAATCAGTGTCAATTGCTGTGTCTGAAGTAGAAGAATGCAATGTCTTGTCAGACCAAGCATCTACTTGTCGTTCCTGAGAGACCGGTGCATTATACTGTAGAAGAAGGTAAATAAACAATTCATAAATAGAATAAGAGTGACATGATCATGGATCACCGAAAACAAAAAGGATCATACTTACATTCTTCTCAAAAAGGGGAAGAACAGTATGATCCACCAAGAATTTTCTCAGGTGCCCCAGCACAGCTTCTAAACCTTTAAGAACCTTGAGAGCTTCCCCATGTAACTCAACAATCCTTTCATCAGAACTGGCATAAATTGGCAATTCATCTGCAACCAAAAATGTCAAGCATCATATATCAATTTCAGAATGAACAACTGTCTTAAAATAACTGCAGAATGTCTTTTGTATCTCTTAACAGTTCAATGCACCAATGCCCCTGAAATTTTAGTTGTTATAAAAATCTTGCATGCACTATATACATGTTAATTAAATCATTTAAATTTTCTTAAAGAAAATATTTTTATAGAGAAGATATTTCTGCATCTCCTCATAAGCCCAGCAGAGTAACGTTCAGATAGTAACCATATTGTTAATTTACTAATGTTAAATTAAGACAACTAAACCTTGAACAGATCAATCAGAGCGGGTTAGGTTGCATCTGCAAATTCTGCTATGTTTTCCAAGATGTGCAGACACATGTTGTTTATCCCATTTCCATTAATTTTTTAAAAATGAAAAACATGTGTTCTCCAATGCGTGGACAAAATGTTTTTAATTTATTCCGGATTCTTCTGTCAAAAAGTCTACCCAAATCATTCTCACAAAATGAAGGGGGGAGATATGGACATGATTCAAGCAATAAAATTCAGGTTATGAAAGGAAATTAAAATACCATTGGAGAGAACCCTCACAGAGGCACCGGAGCCCTCCTGAATCAACTTGATCACAGAGCCTTGTTTTCCTATTAAACTCGTGGCTTGTGCTGATGCCACAATTAATCGAATCAAACAAAATGCAGCTCCAGCTGCATCAGGGGCTTCACCATCAGGTAGTCCATGGAGACTCTTAAATATTCTTATCACAGCATCCATGGCAGGAGGCAACAGAGCCTCTGGTTCTTCCTTCCCAGATATTAGAACCTACAATATAGCAAGTTGGAAAAATCATGTGTCAGTCGGTCAAAAATGAAAAACAAATCAACAAATTTAAAAGTACAACTTGCACAGGAAAACTTAAAATAGATCGATAAAGTAGAAAATAATTAAGCAAAC
>NW_019247999.1:26950-51987 GCF_002742605.1 Olea europaea var. sylvestris | reverse complement strand
TATTTAAATATTTCATTAATTATTTTAATTGGTTATATATATTGTTTGTTTAATATTTAATTATTCTATTTAATTATTTAATTTATATTTATTTACTTCATTTAATTATTTATATAAATTTCTTATTTATTTTAATTGTTTGTTATATTTATTTAAATTGTTTATTTCATTATTTAAATTATTTATATTTTAAATAAAATGAGATAAAAAGAAATTAATTATTTTACTTAAATAGACAATTTACATAATTCATGAAATATTTATAAACAAGTGGCATAACATCATTGAAGAGTTGAAAAATAATTTTTTCAATGCTCAACTCATGGAATTCCACATGTATATTATAGCATTTTTATGAATTAGTACATGTAGAATTATCTAATATTTAATTTGATTTCTCGTTTAAATATTTCTTTATTAATTAGCTTAATTGGTTATGTATATTTAATTACTTTATTTTATTTTAAACTCTTACTCAAATAAAAAACTTATTATTTATTTAATATTTAATTGCTTTATTTAATTATTTATTTCAAACACTTACTTAAATAAAAATTTTAATATTTAATTTAGTTTCTTCTTTAAATATTTCTTTAATTAATCACCTTAATTGGTTATGTATATTTTATTTACTTTATTTTAAACACTTACTTCGATAAAAAAAATTAATATTTAATTTAATTTCTTCTTAAAATATTCACAAAAAGAGAAAAAAAAATCTAGGCCTTAAAAAATGGGGAGTCGGACGTTCGGATCCGGCCCGAACGTCTGGATTCGGACGTCCAGATCCGGCTCGAATTCGGAGATGGCGATGGGGCTGTCGGAAAACTCCATTTCCGACGAGCTTCGTCCCATTTTTTTCACTTTTTTTAACCATTTCAAACTCAAATTCGACTTTTTCTTCTATTTTAACTATAAAAATTTGAATTAAACTCTTATAACATATTCGAACTCTAAACATTCAAATTTGTATGTATTAAACTCATAGCTTAACATATTCAATCCCTAAACATTCAAATTCCCACGTGTTAGAGCTTAATGGTGAGTAAATTACAAAGAAACAAATCTAATCTGTGAGAAATGACAATCTCCGGCAATAGTGATGAGATTCTTTTTTTTTTTTTTTCCTCTCCTCTTAGTTTTCTCTTTCTTTCCTCTTCTCCTCTTTTATTTGGGGGTATTTTCGACCCTTTGGTATTGTTTACATTTTAAATTTTTTTTTTTTATGGGATTTCTTTGGTCAAAGGCTATTGTGGAAAGTCAATTAGTCATCTTCCACTATTTCCTCCATCCCCACTAGATATATCCATTTTACAATTTTAGAAAAGTACTATATTCATCGCTATTACGAGAACATCTTTCTTCCTATTTTTATCTTGTAGACGAACCCTTCCTCTTTTTCCGCAATAGAAGAGTTGTCTTTCTTTGATGGATTCACCTCTGGAACCTTTTAGGGATTGGCATTTACTTCATTGACCCTAGAAGTATCGACCTATGTCTTACTTCCTTAAGCCAAATAAATGCAACATTCAAGAGAGAACACAGACCATAAAATATTATCATTTTACAAATTTGGAACAAATAAGCAATTCTAAGAAAATGAAAACTCATCTATACATGTAGTATGGTCATTTTAAAATTACTTCTAACGAAAAATAATACAAGAAATAGAAGATTGACAAGAAAATGTTTTTGTACGCAGGGTGTTTGAGGTTGAGGACCAAGTAGCAAAAGCAACCTTGAGCCAACATTTTCCAATTATGCATCATATAACAAAAAGAAAGAAAGAAAAACAACAGAGAGGTGACTTTGCACAAAGCAATTCACAAATTTCATAAATTTATCTATGCAATACAAGTGACTTGCAGATCTCCTTCAAATCATTGTTTGAAGGACATAAAAAAACTTGCAAGGTTAGAGAATACAGTTATGGCAGAAAGAGAGGCATAAAATGTTTTGCAAATATATGGAGAGACAGGAAACATTTTTAAACCACAAAAGAGGTCAAAATTAGTCTATATAATTGCTATCCAAAGAGAGAAATTTCAGCAATAACAAACATCCCAAAAACTATATGAGCAATATAGTTTTTACTTGATCGTTCTAAACAACTATGACTCTTAGTCTTGACATATGAGCAATATTAGACCTCATCATTAGCTGCTCGATTATCAAATGATTCATGATAATAGTGTCTGTACGTATTTACTCTAATGGTGTCTCTTTCATTGTTAGTTTCGACTTTAATTAAAGAAGATGTTTTATGAATATTAAGGTTTTAGTTAAATATAAAGTTTAAAAAATTATAAAAGATGAGGATAAATATTAGTGGATGAATTTAGAGTGGTACATTTTATTTGGTTTTATTCTTGTCAATTTAAGTAAATGTATGTAAAATTAAAGATGTTAACATATAGAAATTTTTTTAAAAATTGATCGATATAAAAGAATAATGGATGAAATTAATGGGTAACTATCATGTGACATTTTAACATTTAAATATTAAATAGACTTAATCGTTTATTGAGATCCTTATTTCAATAAATTTGAGTTACTACTAACATTTTTCCCCTCTTGCTTTCATCACTATTGCAATAGACCCTCTTACAATAATACTGCAATAGATCACCTGCGATTCCANGGACGATCAAGCAGTTTTTAGAGTAGTTAATCGCAAAGAGATCGTTTATGAAGTATAAAAGGGAGAAAGGACATAGAAGCAAAGGACCGAATCCAAAACTCTCAGACAGAGAATATGTAATTTTCATTTCCTTAGTTTTTAGATTTAAACACTTTTCTTTCAGTAACTCGTGTGTTTGCGCCCTTGGAGGCACGTTGTTTTTCATTTCCAATTGTAAAGTCATCGCCAATAAAAGAACACCCCTTTTTGGGACTTTGTCTCAAGAGGTTTGTCCCTTACACAATCGTCTGACCCTTTTTAATTGTTAGCCACTAACCCGCGCGAAACAAGTGGTATGATTTTTTTTTTTTGATGATTGAGGAACCCACAGCCGCTACCCTTCGGGTG
Organism: Olea europaea var. sylvestris; assembly: GCF_002742605.1. Lineage (NCBI taxonomy): Eukaryota > Viridiplantae > Streptophyta > Magnoliopsida > Lamiales > Oleaceae > Olea > Olea europaea. The sequence continues at coordinate 48,959 of NW_019247999.1, read as the reverse complement.
TGTACTGGGTAAACTCTCGACGCAAAAGCCTGCAAACTACGCACAGCCAGATAAATCGCACTAGATAAGCCTTGTGTGATAGGCTCGACCGAGAAAGTGTTGGTAGGTTAAAGTGGTATGGTTGATATTATTAATGAATGTAAGAATACATCAAATTTTTTGTAGAAATATATGCGGGTAGAGTAACCCTCGTGTATATTTGCGCTATTATTGCCTCCTTTTCTTGAATGAATGATCAGGATTAAGATATGTGCTAATACTAATTTAATATATGCGAGAATGATCTGTATAACAAGATCTTTATCAAACAAGATATCAATACAAAAACCTGAAAAGTACAATGATGATTGAGGATGTAAAATTACAAATTAGAGAGAGAGAGAGAGAGAGAGAGACAGAGACATGCCTTGTAGATAAATCATCCTCTAAAAGCTTGGGTCCATTTGTTTCCACAGTGTTCCTTATGGTGTTCCATTGTGCACCATATCTGTAAACTATCCAACTTCAAAAAAATAAAGGCCATTCTATTTTTGGACTCATGCATTTCAAAGAGATTGACGTGTCGGTCTGTATTTTCATCATACACATTCATTGTCCAGTTGCACCAATTTAAATTGTTTATTGGCAATTTTACATGCATATGTGAATTTTTAGTCAATAGTCAACTTACAAATTTTAAAATATCGATACCTTGGAGTAGAAAATATTAAACGCTTGTCCGATTCCAGGTATCGATAAGCTTTGTTGGTAGACAATTTATGACACTAACGATAACTTTCCTCCAAACTCGTCAATCATTAGTTGGTCAAAATACTGTTTTACCATTAAATTACGTTGATATGAAAAATATCTTTAATGAGACAACTACAAGACATGAGTGTATAACTGACAATTGACAATCGAGTAAAGGAAGGGTTGTCGGGTCGTGCAACATTCTGAATTTTGGATAACATTTTTTAATTCCAATTCTTACTTTCAAACTATCAACATTTGATACTAATTTCAACAAAAAAATTTAGCTAAACATAGATGTAATAGTCAATCTTGTTTGATTCAATGTAATCGACATTATATAGAAATCAAGTGAACTTTTATAGTAGTAATAACTTTAACCTCGAGATGAAAACCAACAAATAACTCTCACAAACATTGCACTTGGGAAAAATTAAGATTTTTTTATATGAAAAAAAATCTACGGCCCCACTAAGATTTTGTAAATCACATGTATCGCGAAATTTCTACTTTAGGGTAATCCAAAATCTACGGCCCCAAATCTTTTCAAACCATTCTTCATAAGATAAGGTGATAACTATATGTTTGCAACAATAATCAAGACATTAACATTTGTGGCCAAGATTAGATCTATGGATATAATTCAATTCTATGGTGATATCAACGCCAAAGAGATACAAGTGTCGTCCCACTTACATTCGACTTTTTTTAAATTGAGATATATTAATACGTTAAAAATTATATAGAGTTAGGACTTTATCACACAGATATTTTTTATTGAGACAGTAATTTTTTTTTTTTTTTACGAAATGTTGTCTCGACTAGCTCATTCATCCAATGCGCTAAAAATTAGCATCTTTATGTTTTTGACTTTTGAGTTGAAAACAACTACATATACACCTCAATAACTAACACTTGATTTAAATTTTTAATAATTTTAATCATGCTTTGAAGGCTCCTTTCAAATTTAATAAAAGAATATATAAAAACCATATCGAAAAGACGAAAACTCATAAATTTGACTTGAATACAGATATGGCAAAAAAAAAATTAAAAACGGAATTATAATAAACGTGCCTTTTAAAATACGTTTTAACACCCAAATTACAATCCTATAAAATTGTAATACAAAGAGAAATATAAAAGGTTAAATTGTAACTTACACTATATGTTGGATAAATATCGAAAGTAAATATCTGTGTTACAAAACGAACAAACAAAGAGAAACATTGAGACATTCTTGAAATATCTTAGGCAATGGGGCCTAAAAAATGGAAAGAATGGGTGAAAAAGAGATATTTTGGTAGTATGTGCTATTGAGTATTGGCCCCTAAAGTTTTGAATATAGGATCTTTAACCCCCCCCCCCCTCCCCATCGAGCTAAATTTGAATCTTGCCACTCTTTTAAACTAAGATAAGAAGATCTATAAATGATTCCATTTATAAATAGACAAAATAAAGTTATGAACAACTGGGTAATATTCGTAGATTCTAAAAAAAAAAATGTTTGTAAACACTCTCCAAACATATGCTTAGATTACTTCACCATTCCTTTTAGGCAAGCACCGATTCGTAAATACGCCGTGGCCCCTTTTCACGCCATTACTTGGTAATGGTGAAGATCTAAGGCATCTGAAGTACAAAATTGATTCTATAAACATTAATACAATTTGAACAATTCATTGAGAATATATATAAACTTATTTTTGATCTTATTCAGCATGGAATGAACTTATAATCATGGAATCATACGATCATCATATTATGAATACCCAACTCTAGTCCATTCCCATTTTGATTCGAACGCATATGCTAACTTTCTATTCAAATTAGTTCAAAAAAGAACTAAGGGTGTGTTTGATTACATTTTTTTCATGAAAAATATCAGTTTTTCATTCAAATTCCTACTTTAGGTGTTTGATTACTATTTTTTTCCATGGAAAAAATTTTCCAACTTTTGAATTCTTTCAATATTTTGTCATAGGACCCAACTTCTCAAGAAAATAACATATATTTGTAATAAAATCCAAATGGAGTTCAATTACTTCTTAACAAAAATAGAGTGAAGATGCCCCCGGGGCACAGCTCAATTGGTGGATCAATTAATATTGGCTTGCTTCTAGCGGCAGGGTGGAGAGTTCCATTCTTGGTGGGAATCTGTTGCAAAAAATTTGGTATGGAGCAATCACTGTGGATGAAGGTATCTTGTCCATGAATGTAAATTGTGGAATTACTATGTTAACTACTCTTCTTTTTTGTGGCAAATGGGAGGAGGGGTATGGTTAAGGGGGATAAGAAGTTGAACATGAAAATCAGCATGTTAAACATACCCCAGAAACTTTGACGAACTGTCCATCTTTTGCAGTTCTTAACTGAGTATCTGGATAATCAGCTACGAATCCAGTAATAGCTCTTCGTCCCCAACAAGTATTCCAGGTAAAAACTGTAGCCACAACAGCAAAAAGTATAACGACGACAACAAGAAGAATGGGATTGTGAACAGCCCCAAGGATAAAGCCTCCCGCAATAAATCCCATCACAAAGAGGAGAATGATGGACCAAAGGATTAGCTTCGGGAAGCTTTTGTGGAAAGAATATTCATCATCCTGGCTAAGGTGTGTGACGGCTGGATTATTGACTATGGAAGCATCTCTGTGCAACTTCATTGATCCAGTCGACTCTAAAGGACCAGATCCCTTGCGAGGAGCCCCCGATGAATTTAGAGGACCTGAAGTAATAGGTCCAGATGTAATGAGGCCTGTGGTTGGAAGAACGGGAGGAAGAGGGCCAGAATTTTGGCGGGACATGGCAGTTGCTCCTCCACCTTGAGGCCCAGATGACTTTTTCAGTGGCTCTCCATGCTTATTAAGTGGACCAGAATTCGTCTTCTTTAAAGATGCAGATCCAGAAACACCACCAGAAGAACCAGACCCCGCCCGATTCACAGAATTTAGTTGGCCCGAGTGAGAAGCAGAGCCACCAAAAGACCCTGTTCTTGAAGGAGCATTATTAATGGGACCCGATTTTCTTGACCTGGAGCCATCCATTGGGATATCAAACATTTTACCGAGTTCTCCAGACTTTTTGATGTCGCCACCAGTGTATGGCATGGCAACAGAGCTCATTGTGGGAGTCTTCTCTTTTGGCTGCTCAGGCCGGCCTGAGACATAAAGGCCATTACTCAGCTGATGAGATTGGAATCGCGAACCCATATTGCTAATTCAATCCTCACAAAAGACAATGAAAAAACGTAGAGAACAGATATCCTTCAACTTTCAAAATATTTGAGCAATCAAAACTTGATCACGGTCACGGAGCTCAGCCTAACGGAACTTCCAATGAATGATTATACCTAAAAATATGAAACAAAAAAGGACTGGATTTAGTTAGCAGTATAGATTCCTAAAATGTATATACACTTCTAGATATTCCTCAAATCAATCAAAGCTGCTGAAAGAAAATTCTATATTTACATATATCCTAGATTTATTAATTATGCAAAAGCAGTAAAGAGAAAAATTGAAAGAAAACGCTCAAATAATCCAAAATGCAACAAATGAAAACAAGAACAGAACCAATTAACAAAGCATCATTCCCATGTCATCCAATATACAATTTAATGCGTGAATGAACCAAAAATCACAACTTGTGAGAAAGATAGAATAGATCTGGAAACGAGTCAATCAAACCCAATCATGAATTTAAATCAATAAAAAAAACCCAGAAAAAATTTATATTAAAAAAAAAAAAAGGAAAAAGTAAAGGACTTTGCAGAGCCAATATCACCAAAACACATGTAAACCATCATAGACATGAATTTTCAAACCTCACATTATGAAGAACTATAGAGGAGCCAGAACTTTACAGATCCAATAAGAGCATCGAAACCAAACATACCCAATAACTCATAAATCCCGAGGGGAAATCGAATAACCCAAATAGACATTTATGTGGAGAATCACAGAAATCACGACCCAGAACCAAATTTATCAAAAATGGGAAGCTCCCATATCTTGAAATCAAGAATCCAGGTAATCAAGACCCATGTGGACAAACCAAGCAACTGAAAGAACCCACATTTTCATTTTGACAAAGAGCAAATCAAACGGATATCACAAAATCCAGGCCTTAAAGTCAAGAATCATGAAAAAAAAATGATATTTCTGTTTGTGTGTGTGTGTGTGTGAGAGAGAGAGAGAGAGAAGAGAAGGGGCATACCTAAACTGATGAATGAGGAGAGAATTTGAAAAAATGGAGATACGGAGGATTAGAGTTTTGGATTTGGGATTTGTTTAATATGTTTGCTGAGAAATTTTGTTGAAGAAAAGGTGCAGAATATTATATATATTTGTGTAAATTAAGAGTAACTGAGAAAAGGAAAGGGAAAAAGTGTGAAACTGAACATACAGACTTCATCTTCCTCCTTTCTGCTCTTGCATCAGTTGTTTTCTACTGCCTCAAGCCCTCAACAGTTCAAATGGCAACTTTGACCTTTGTGTGACCTGGAATATCCAATTTTACCATAATTTTCAAGAATATCAAGATACTGAGATATGATTTGGCTTGCTATCGCGTAATGTTTGGTGCAGTCCGATTCTGATGAGAACATAATTCAACTATATATCATTTTTGCCAAAATTTTTAAGAATGTTAAAAATAATGACATAGATTTGAATAGCTAAGTGTAGTTTTGTTCAACTAGATATCTGGATTTTCGAATTGAAACAAAAATTCATTAGATCTAGTTTGGTTCGATTCTTTTATACCTCAGAAAAATCTTGTAACCAATTTGATGCACCATGGAAGTGTAAAACGACAAACAAACACGCATTTATTCATAATAATGCCAAAAAACTAAAACATCAAAGAATCTTTAATTCATTATGAATTTGAATCAAGAAATTGATATTGTTTTCACATGTTTAGCATGCGTGTATATTTTACACACCTTACTCAAACCTACTTTTTATACGTACATATAATGTGACTATCGATTTATCATCACTCATTTCTATCCGTCTAATTTAAATCAGTTACAGTGATGCCAAATATAATCCAATTTGCTATTTAGTCCCTCGACTCCTATCCATATGTAAATTTGATCAACATATAACGTCTTAATAAACATATGAAATTCAAATCAAGCTCCCGTATCTTTATGTCTTGTATTGCATCACAATCTTTCCACAGACTAAATCTAAGCATGTTCAAGTATTTAATATTGCATCTGATATCAGTACAAAAACTAAGTTTTCAAGTATAAAAAGGAGTTCACGCGTTTACAACCCAGATCCCAGAGTGCTTGAGTAAGGATAACAAAAAAATCGATTGACTAAAGAAAAAGAACTCGGTTCATGTGTCAATTATAATAGCTTATCTACTATCGTACTGAATTTTTCTATTTAACGTTCAATAAAAAATGATTTTTTTTTCTAATTAACCACAATGATGAATAATGGGGAAAAGGTTGTCAAGAACAATTCTATACAACCTCACAAGGATTTGTCTTGATAAGAGTTCGACCCAAACACTTCGTAATTTCTTGTGTTGTGTGACTTTCTTATATGCTTTGAGGTTTGGGTCAAGGCCCCGTGAACAAAATCAAGTAGCTTAAAGTATGCCTACGTCCAAAATTTTTATTTTTTATTTGTTGTATGATAACTATTTTTTTTTCCTTCTCCATTATTTCATCGCACAAAATGGTGGAATAATTTTATTATCGAAACAAATGTGAGACAATTACATGAGAAAATCAAAAATTGGAGACAAATTTTGAATGTTACTTCAATCCATTCATGATTTGACACTCCACTTAATCAATGGTCAATATGGATAATTGAGATAGCTAAATCATTAATCTAAAAGACTATTTTGCAATCATGGTAGGGTATAGGCCTTTAACCAATCCACATTTTGGCCATGAGTATGTTTTCCCGCTAAAAATGACTTCTTTGAAATGTTCACATTGACAATTTTTCTTACGAATTTTTTGTGATGAATCTATAAATTATATTGTTAGTTAAATTTTAAGATCCAATTTTATTAATATTTCTTGTGTGTATCATAATATCAGTATTCATCCTATCAATGTATAGCAACTTTCAAGCGGTTATTGTCATTTATTTTTATTTTTTGTAAAAAAGGAAATTTTTCTCTTAGTTGCATGATTAAATACTACACTAGTTTGTTACATCGTAGGATAGAAATTTCAGTACTCAAGTATTTAAAATATTATACTAAATTCATCATCGTTAATATTCATGTAGTTCATGGAAATTTCAAAATAAACATTTTTTCTTTGTTTTCCATGATGTTACTTTCTTGTCGCCCTAACATGCCTTCCTAAAATTGGTTTGAATAATGTGCACATTACAAATTTTTAATGTAGAACTCGTTTGATTCGTCACACTTAACATTTGGACCTAAATAATACTTCATTATGCAAATAAATTTCCCATGTTCACAAGTTGTTAAATGCATTATCATGTCCCATATAATCATTCAAAGACATAAGATGAACATTACATGTGAGTCTTTTTCCTTTTAGGGTTAATTGATGTGATTATTAGGACCATTCCCACTAAATTGAGCAATTTTTATAGATTGATTAAACTCGTATAAAATGACATAAAATCGTGTAAGATCATACAAAGAAGCTTATCTATTATATGGGAAGAAAGTAGTCCTTGAATTTTATAATAAATAGAGGTGATCAAATTGTCAGTTTCTGTGATTCCCAACAACTTCAATTTTAATATTTTGTAAGTACCGTGAAATTTAAATTTTGTTCATATACTCTATTTATCGTCAATTATTTTTAGCATGCGCGAATGCTTATAATATGTCACAAATACATTAATGAATAAAATGATGCACCATTCTTCAATTGAGCTTGAAGAGAGGCCATGCCTCTATAAAAGGCAGCCAAAAATAAAGAACATAAATTCAAAGGCCTGCTACGCGCCAATTCGTGCGCTATGGGTAAATAACTCAGAGAAGGCTTTATACTTGGCACGCACAAAACATATTTACAAAGCTAAATTAAAAGGAAGGCCACTCGCTCGGTGTGGGTAGGCTCAGCACTCGAATGATTGTGGAGGGTCTGCAGGCTTGAATAAGAGTCGGTATAGTTTTTACCAAACTTTGGGGCGCCACTAGAAACTAAGATACCTGGGAAAATGGTATCGCCCAAAGGTGGTAGATTCACCAGGGCCCCAACATCCCTTAACGTAATAGACATGGGGCCAAGAGGAAAAATAAAGGTGTTATACTCAGGGGACCAAAAACTCAAAGCAATCGAAAAGAGTGCTGAATCAAAAGTAGGGGGGGCGAATAGAGACTTCTAACAAATCAGAAATCCTAGCGCTATCAAAAAGTGCCTTAGTAGGACCATGACCCACAAGACGAGCATGCCACCTACGAAAAGCTATATCAGATTTAGGCCAAGTGCGAATACCTCTTTCGCGAAGTGGCCCCAGCGGTAGAGAGTTCAAGAATGGAGGACCCTGAGTGCAGGGAAACAGCTGACCCACCGCCGCCTATTCAACTGTCTCTGCATTGTTGAAAAAAGGACCCAAGTAGAACTCATTACGTCCAACGTCGGCGGGTGCGAGAAAACTTGGGGTTATGTATGGGCGATTCAGAAGTCTCTAAAAGTTATCAAAACTAAAGGAGTCGCTAGCTTGAGATTGTGAAGCAGCCATTGGAGAAGGAACGAAGCTTTTCGGGGTTACGTAACAAGGAAGCAAAAGATGAACAGTGAATCGTGAAAGAGACACAAAAAATGAGGCGTGGTTTGGTAGCAGTGAAATGGCGTGTTTGGGGTTTATAAGGGTTTGCAAAACGACGCACCTTTTCAAGTGATAAAAGGAAACAATGATTGAAATTCTTGGGAATTTCGAACGTTGCTGGAAACACAAAGTGAATATGGAAAAATTCAGTAATTATTATTAATTCTGCCATATTGGGGGGTAATTGTTGACACATAAAAATTCAGCCCAAATCGAACGGTCCAAGGAGTAAAGCCCAATTGGAGGATCCCCAAATCAGATAGCCAAAAGAACGAAGTCCAATCGAACAAATCAAGGTGAAGGCCCAAATAAGGGGGCCCAAGAATGCTGTAACGCCATCGCCCAAGTTTGTAAGTCGCCCAGAATCTGAACGAATAGAGTGTTATACGGTCGCCCAGAGCTGTTATTCTATTCTCGCCCAAACCTTCAAGTCGCCCAAGGTATCAACAAACATAACGCGTCGTGGTTATCAAGAAATACAGTTATCAAAGCAGTGGTTAAAGCAGCCCTATCACGTTCCAAGATTCAAGGAATTCAATCGAAAGCGGTTAAATGATGAAAGGTAATGACAGCAGTTAAAAGGCAGTTTTCATGACAAAATGGCCACTACGAAGAAAGTGGGTAGTTATAGGACGATCAAGCAGTTTTTAGAGTAGTTAATCGCAAAGAGATCGTTTATGAAGTATAAAAGGGAGAAAGGACATAGAAGCAAAAGACCGAATCCAAAACTCTCAGACAGAGAATATGTAATTTTCATTTTCTTAGTTTTTAGATTTAAACACTTTTCTTTCAGTAACTCGTGTGTTTGCGCCCTTGAAGGCACGTTGTTTTTCATTTCCAATTGTAAAGTCATCGCCAATAAAAGAATACCCCTTTTTGGGACTTTGTTTCAAGAGATTTGTCCCTTACACAATCGTCTGACCCTTTTTAATTGTTAGCGACTAACCCGCACGAAACAAGTGGTATGATTTTTTTTTTGATGATTGAGGAACCCACAGCCGCTACCCTTCGGGTGTGTACTGGGTAAACTCTCGACGCAAAAGCCTGCAAACTACGCACAGCCAGATAAATCGCACTAGATAAGCCTTGTGTGATAGGCTCGACCGAGAAAGTGTTGGTAGGTTAAAGTGGTATGGTTGATATTATTAATGAATGTAAGAATACATCAAATTTTTTGTAGAAATATATGCGGGTAGAGTAACCCTCGTGTATATTTGCGCTATTATTGCCTCCTTTTCTTGAATGAATGATCAGGATTAAGATATGTGCTAATACTAATTTAATATATGCGAGAATGATCTGTATAACAAGATCTTTATCAAACAAGATATCAATACAAAAACCTGAAAAGTACAATGATGATTGAGGATGTAAAATTACAAATTAGAGAGAGAGCGAGAGAGAGAGAGCAAAAACCTGAAAAGTACAATGATGATTGAGGATGTAAAATTACAAATTAGAGAGAGAGAGAGAGAGAGAGAGAGAGAGAGACATGCCTTGTAGATAAATCATCCTCTAAAAGCTTGGGTCCATTTGTTTCCACAGTGTTCCTTATGGTGTTCCATTGTGCACCATATCTGTAAACTATCCAACTTCAAAAAAAATAAAGGCCATTCTATTTTTGAACTCATGCATTTCAAAGAGATTGACGTGTCGGTCTTTATTTTCATCATACACATTCATTGTCCAGTTGCACCAATTTAAATTGTTTATTGGCAATTTTACATGCATATGTGAATTTTTAGTCAATAGTCAACTTACAAATTTTAAAATATCGATACCTTGGAGTAGAAAATATTAAACACTTGTCCGATCCCAGGTATCGATAAGCTTTGTTGGTAGACAATTTATGACACTAACGATAACTTTCCTCCAAACTCGTCCATCATTAGTTAGTCAAAATATCGTTTTACCATTAAATTACGTTGAAATGGAAAATATCTTTAATGAGACAACTACAAGGCATGAGTGTATAATTGACAATTGACGATCGAGTAAAGGATGGATTGTCGTGTCGTGCAACGTTCTGAATTTTGGATAACATTTTTTAATTCCAATTCTTGCTTTCAAACTATCAACATTTGACACTAATTTCAACAAAAAAAAATTAGCTAAACATAGATGTAATAGTCAATCTTGTTTGATTCAATGTAATCGACATCATATAGAAATCAAGTGAACTTTTATAGTAGTAATAACTTTAACCTCGAGATGAAAACCAACAAATAACTCTCACAAACATTGCACTTGGGAAAAATTAAGATTTTTTCATATGAAAAAAAATCTACGGCCCCACTAAGATTTTGTAAATCACATGTATCGCGAAATTTCTACTTTAGGGTAATCCAAAATCTACGGCCCCAAATCTTTTCAAACCATTCTTCATAAGATAAGGTGATAACTATATGTTTGCAACAATAATCAAGACATTAACATTTGTGGCCAAGATTAGATCTATGGATATAATTCAATTCTATGGTGATATCAACGCCAAAGTGATACAAGTGTCGTCCCACTTACATTCGACTTTTTTTAAATTGAGATATATTAATACGTTAAAAATTATATAGAGTTAGGACTTTATCACACAGATATTTTTTATTGAGACAATATTTTTTTTTTTTTTTACGAAATGTAGTCTCGACTAGCTCATTCATCCAATGCGCTAAAAATTAGCATCTTTATGTTTTTGACTTTTGAGTTGAAAACAACTACATATACACCTCAATAACTAACACTTGATTTAAATTTTTAATAATTTTAATCATGCTTTGAAGGCTCCTTTCAAATTTAATAAAAGAATATTTAAAAACCATATCGAAAAGACGAAAACTCATAAATTTGACTTGAATACAGATATGGCAAAAAAAAAATTAAAAACGGAATTATAATAAACGTGCCTTTTAAAATACGTTTTAACACCCAAATTACAATCCTATAAAATTGTAATACAAAGAGAAATATAAAAGGTTAAATTGTAACTTACACAATATGTTGGATAAATATCGAAAGTAAATATCTGTGTTACAAAACGAACAAACAAAGAGAAACATTGAGACATTCTTGAAATATCTTAGGCAATGGGGCCTCAACAATGGAAAGAATGTGAGAAAAAGAGATATTTTGGTAGTATGTGCTATTGAGTATTGGCCCCTAAAGTTTTGAATATAGGATCTTTAACCCCCCCCCCCTCCCCATCGAGCTAAATTTGAATCTTGCCACTCTTTTAAACTAAGATAAGAAGATCTATAAATGATTCCATTTATAAATAGACAAAATAAAGTTATGAACAACTGGGTAATATTCGTAGATTCTAAAAAAAAAAATGTTTGTAAACACTCTCCAAACATATGCTTAGATTACTTCACCATTCCTTTTAGGCAAGCACCGATTCGTAAATACGCCGTGGCCCCTTTTCACGCCATTACTTGGTAATGGTGAAGATCTAAGGCATCTGAAGTACAAAATTGATTCTATAAACATTAATACAATTTGAACAATTCATTGAGAATATATATAAACTTATTTTTGATCTTATTCAGCATGGAATGAACTTATAATCATGGAATCATATGATCATCATATTATGAATACCCAACTCTAGTCCATTCCCATTTTGATTCGAACACATATACTAACTTTCTATTCAAATTAGTTCAAAAAAGAACTAAGGGTGTGTTTGATTACATTTTTTTCATGAAAAATATCAGTTTTTCATTCAAATTCCTACTTTAGGTGTTTGATTACTATTTTTTTCCATGGAAAATATTTTCCAACTTTTGAATTCTTTCAATATTTTGTCATAGGACCCAACTTCTCAAGAAAATAACATATATTTGTAATAAAATCCAAATGGAGTTCAATTACTTCTTAACAAAAATAGAGTGAAGATGCCCCCGGGGCACAGCTCAATTGGTGGATCAATTAATATTGGCTTGCTTCTAGCGGCAGGGTGGAGAGTTCCATTCTTGGTGGGAATCTGTTGCAAAAAATTTGGTATGGAGCAATCACTGTGGATGAAGGTATCTTGTGCGCAAAACTGTACAGTCAATGAGGGGAACTTGTGATCCAGTTGAGGCATAACCCGCGATTTACCCCTTTCAAGGTTCTAGGGGCATGGGTCTTGAAGGTCCAAAATTTAGTCTGGTGTAAGTTGGGATACCTGGATATAAAAAAAAAAAAATAGAGTGAAGACAAATCATCGAAGTAATCGACATCAAAAACGTTCTTCTTGTACTTTTCAAATAAATATCATAAGGGCTCTCGAGCAATATCTCAAAACTTAATTTGATTGTTTGTATTCTAATCACAACCCATTGATTATAAATTGCCTAACGTATGATTGCCAAATACCACACACAATAAGGCACAAGACGCCAAAAAAGGTTCAAATCATTGCCCTCATCAAGTGAAAATTCACCAACCAACGAAGATAATCCACATCACCCTTAAAAATCTCCAAGTACCCAATAAACTTATGCCATGTCAGAAGATAAGAGACTTTTCCATCAATGAAATTCTTGCAATTGGTACTGTTGCATAACAGAAATATGGTAGTTCATGCATGCCCATAGATTAGATACGACAAAGTTACCAAAATGCCCCCATCCTTGAATTTGATACAAAATAGTGCCACTATGAGTTTTTTTTTTTTTATATCCCCCTTTTTGGTGGGATTAAAACCAAATTTTTAGTAAACTTTAATAAAAATTAATTAAATATATTGTTGAAAAGTTGTGATACCTATGAAATTGTAGTTAAAGTTAATTGTTGAATTTAATTTAGATTAAAATACAACATGTTAATCCCTACCAAATATAGACATTGCGTGACACAAAAATAAATACAAATCTAAGTATTTTTAAGATTTTGTTACATAATTCAGTATTCACAAAAAGAAATTTCAAAAAAAAAAAAAAAAAAAAAAAAAAAAAAAAAAAAAGAAAAAAAAAAAAAAAAAAAGAAAAGAAAAAAAAGAAAAAACACGAATGAATACTAAATAGTTAAAGTGAATGAATTTTATTTTTCCAAAAGTGCAATTGAGATACGGAAAAAATTAAATAAATCTCGATAACTTACCTTTTTTGTAGATAAAAAAGTGTTATGGTTTTAGAAAATAATCTCTTCGTACTTTCAAAATAGATAACCTACTAATTTTTAACTTTGTCTAACACAAATCATTTATTTATATTCATTTAGCAAATTTTATAAATGGTCAAATTTCATTTTCACATATACATTTCAATAGATTATAGACTCATGATCATTATTCATTTATCTATCATTTGTTTATATCTATGTATAAATTAAACTTAAAAATTCGTTTGACTTTAAATTGACTTTTTAAAATAATTTTTTTTTCCAAGTTGAGCCAAAAAAATCAACAAAGAAAGTCCAAATAAGGGCATCCATCTCGAGATCTCAAAACACCATTTTGCACAAAAATGCCTACAATGTTTGCACCATTTTGGTGCAAAGTCAATTTTGCCTTTTTCTTTCATTTTTTAAACATATTGGTTAGGGGTATTTGTGCCATTTTTGTTATATATTCTTTAATAAATAAAATTATTATTATTGTTGTTGTTGTTGTTGTTGTTGTTGTTGTTGTTGATTATATTATTAAATTTTATTATTTTTTAAAAATATAATTAATAATAATTTAGAATTTTTTAATTTAATAATTATTTTCGTTAATTTAACGTAATTATTTATAATAAATATAGTTAATTATTTTCGTCAATTTAATGTAATACACAAAATATGTGAATAATTTAGTAATCAATAGTAGTTCAATATTTTTGTTAATCAAACATAATTATTTATTTAGTAATTTATATAGTTGTAAAATAAATAAATAATTTTTTTTTCAAATAAATAAATTGTTAAGAAAAAGAATGAAGAAAATGGTTAAATACTGTTCATTTGGTATAATGGATTGGTAATAATTTTTAGTTAGATGCAAAATTTAATTTAAAATGATGTAAAATTTATTTCAATTTTTGGTGCCAGTAGAAAATGGTCTTAGATAGGTAGGGAGGGTGACAAATGTGGCCCACTTTAAAGAACTTCTGGTCCCCTTCCCGCTCCATTCTAGAGAGACGAAGGAACAAAAAATATATAGCCAGAGGATGTGTGTATGTATCTTCTGCTATTTCATCCCGTGACTCACTGTACACAACAGATGTTCTCTCTCTCTCTGTATATATATGTGTGTGTGTGTGCGCGCGCTCAAAGAACTGAGACGTTGAATTCGTTGTATGAGCCATATTTCCGTTCTGAGATACTTACACATTTCCTCAAACAAATCCTATGTTATGAAATCTTAGGAATTTTGGGATTCCTCATTCCTGTTGGTGCAAAAATTCTGGGATTTTCACACTTTCGATAACTTCAAGATTGTTAAGGATTTTCTGGTGGCTGAAATACTAATTTCTTTCCTTTTCCTTTGTGGGTTTTGAAGGGTTCTTTACTTTCGTCATGTTTTGATCCTTTTCAAGCTTTTAATCAATCAAAAAGTTTGCTTATAATTCCAAAATATTTTCGAGGGTGTAGGGTTCTGTAGTACTTTTGTTTAAGTTTGTTTGCAGAGTTCTTTTAACTTCTTCAGTCCAGTTGGTACTTTCTTTTGTCATTTTCTTTACTGATTGGAGTTTTCTATCAGGAAACGTCTGGTAAAGTTCTTGAATTCAAAACTAGTGTTGAATCTGAGATGACTTGGAATTACTATATCGCGAGCGAGGTGGCAATCCATTAGTTTGAATCATTTTTCCTACCGTTGAAGGGATTTTTCTTGTTTGGATTTACAAATGTCATCCTTTTTAAGTGGAGGTGGAAGAGCATATAGGTTAGACCTTGATATTATTAAATCTCCATCAACATCTTGGGCTTCAAATTCATCTTCTCCATCTTCAACTCTCTCAGAATCCAGCAATTACCCTCTTGCGATCTCCACAAGAAAACCTCGAACCCCTCGAAAAAGGCCTAATCAAACTTACAATGAGGCTGCAGCGATTCTTTCCACAGCCTACCCCAAATTATTCTCCAAAAAATTCACAAAGCCTTGCAAATTTAACAAACCACAGAGTAAAAACAATGATATTGCATTTCCATACGTGCCCTCGGACTTGGTTTTAATCGACAATTTCAGCTTCTTGATGCATCCACCAATTCAAGAAAAGCCCACCTTGCCGATCGAAAGGCCATGCCAAAGTCCGGGAGAAATCAATTCTAGAGTGAATTCGGTGGAATTTTGCGACGAGTTTCAAGAAGATTTCGATGCAGAGTCGATACTAGACGAGGAAATTGACGGTGGTATTGATAGTATAATGGGAAATTTGAGGACCGAAAATGAGTTGTTGGATGATTCCAACGCTTATATTAGCCAAAAGAATAATTTTGTTTATGGTTATCCAACAGGCGTAGGATTTGAAGATGCATTTGATTTTGGATTTGGTATGAGAAATGAAGTGAGGGCAATGAAAAATGTTGATAAGGGAGATTGGTGGAGGTTCTCTAGTGTAAATGTTCTCGATATTAATCCAAAAATGGTTAAAAATCCAGCGGAAAAGAAGAAAAAGAAAGTCGAAAAGCCATCGGAAATTCAGAATTCCAAATTAGGGAAGGAGAATACGATTTCCAATGGAATCGTCGAGCACAACTTGGCTAATGAAGCATTTAAAGACAAGGAAATTGCCAAAACAAATGCAGGGATGCTCCTAAAATTGGACTATGACAAAGTTTTGAATGCGTGGTCCGATAGGAGGTCGCCATTTTCTGGTGAAGTTCCAGGCTCGGACGCTGTCGGCAATGATGTTCAAGTATGTTCCACTCTTAATCTCCCACCAAGAAATTGAATGTTTAGGGGGTTTGAACACTATTTCTGTTATTTTATTTAAGTTACTGTATGATGTCACTTGATGCGCCACTTAATTTCATTTTATTTTTGTTACGTAGGAAAGTCGATTTTCGACGCGTAATGACAATTATTATAGTATCTTTTTTTGTCTAAGCATATTTTATAGTATCAACTATTTTGTTACCAAGTGACTTGTTTCGAGTCTTTTTAATTAATTTCTACTTTGTTGGTCCTTAATATAAAATTGATAAGAACGAATGGGGAAATGATGGAATTGTCCCTACTTTTTAACACCTGCCTTTGTTTCTTGAGTTTAATTTTGGGAAAATAGAAGCAGTCTCCAACTTTTCACGGTAGTCACTTTTTGATCCCCTACTTACCAAAAAGAGCATCCGGTACCTAACATTTCAATACTTTGGCAGTTGAGGTCCTTGTAGATGGAAATCGTCCATAAAACCATCATATTGGCTAGTGAAATGCACATTTGACATGTTTTTAAGGTTATATTTTTCATGATCTATCTTGTTCAATTTATAGTTTACAATAAAATTTTAACATTCCAATTTGATATATCTTTTGACGGTTCTGTACACATGAACTTCGGCTGCCAAAAAATTAAAAAAGGTTGAGGTTGGGACGCTGTTTTTACTTAGTTGGGCACCAAAATATAACTATCTTGAAAGATTGGATATGTCTACTTATGTTTGTCTTTCAACTATGGATAAAACTATTTGTACAAAATTTGGTTGACAAAATAGTTTATTCACTCTCACATGCATGCGGGTCCCCTTTGCATTAAAAAATTAGGCCATGTGGTCCCCACCATTCTATTTTGAGAGTGTATAAAACTTTTAGTACAAATGTGTTTGTACATATAGCACAATCCTTCAACTATTTCTAGTTTGGAAAATGCTATTTGTACACCTCATGGTGTACACAATGCATTACACTCCTCTTACATGAAGAGGGGTCCACGAATGTTTTATTGTGTATGGCCCTCCTCAATGTGAGGAGGGTGTAATGCTATGTGTACACCACTGTGTATACATAGCATTTTCTTGTTTTCTTACTTGTGTAGCACTAAATAATTGCTCTTTGTTTGTATGGGTGCAGGCCCGGTTGGCCCAAATAGACCTGTTTTCCGAGACTAGTGGGATGAGAGAGGCTAGTGTGTTACGTTACAAAGAAAAGCGTCGTACACGTCTTTTTTCTAAGAAAATCAGATATCAAGTCAGAAAAATCAACGCTGATCGACGGCCAAGAATGAAGGTACGTTCCAAGAATGCAAATAGTTTGGGTGATCAATGGGAGATATAAGTATGTAAAAGATAGTAGAAGTACAAAATAAAGAAAAAAATTTAAATGAGGTGAAATTCTATAATTTGATGTTGCAAGTGGTTAATTACGAAATTATCTAAAATATTGATGACTAATAATTGCTTACAGTTCCATAAAGTTTAATGATATTCATTACATCGTAAAATATAATTGTCTATAATGTTCATCTCCCACACACATGTATATATTTAAATCTCATAGTGAAATATATATTTCTATTTTTGCACTTAATATGTAGTACGTACGACTTTGGCATCTAGGCTCCGTTTGGTACACATTAATGTAAAAATGGGAATGAAAAATATAATCGTTACGGTCCCCACACAAGAGATAGAAAATCAAATATAGTAGATTGATATGATGGATAACGATAATATTTTTCATTTTAATGGACAAATAATGAGAAACAAACCGGGGTCTAATATGTCTCATTTATGATGTTGCAGGGACGCTTCGTTAGAGCGCCAAATTCTCCCAAGAGTGAGCAATGAAATGGGGAAATACAAGCCATTTAGCCTTTTTTCCCCCTACGTTTTTGTAGTTTAAGACTTTTGCCTTTTATTCTTATTTTGAATTTTTGATTATCTTTTTTTCCTATGCTTCTCCTAGAGAAGCAGAGAATCCCAAGATAGAACTAGGAAGCACGAGAGTTGAAACAAATACTTTCATTGATTCCACTTGTGCAAATAATTGTGTTTGATGATTGCAATTGAACCAACAGTTTAATCATTTACCCCTTTTCATAAAGTGGCGTGAGAAAGAATCGCACCATCACCATGAGAAAAGGATCAAAAAAGAGCCAATTTCAAAGGCCATGGTTCACACTTCCATCCCCCAAAATATTGTCGGTATGATGACATGTTAAGTTTTGAATTTACGGGTAATATTATTTTATTGAAGAACGTGTGATTATAAAGGATTAATACTATTTGAATATTGCTATTTATAGTCGCTTACTACCGTAATCGCTCTACATTGTATACACATTACGATTAATGATTTGTTGCATAAGATAATAAAAAATTACCACATTAATGTATCAAATTACTAATCGTCACATATATGCTACGCAGAACGATTATAACTGTGAGTAATTGTCAATAGTATTACTCATAATATTTATATCATAAAATATGTACCTCTTTTTCTTTTTTGAGGAGCCATTTGGTGAGCATCCCCTTTTGACTAGCAAACTTGGAATTCAAGCACCACTAATTTATATTGCCAGCTTCATTTTTAGACGCACTCACCTTCACAACCGTTCCCAAAACCTATATATTGTGCCGTCTGTATACAAATTTTTAGATATCCAATGGCGATGGCGCGAATCCTCTCCCAAGCCCTCAGACGCGCCAACCTTAACCCCGTCGCTGCCCCTCGGGCCTTAATCACCCACCGCCATTGCTCCGACCAATCCGGTAAAACCGAGGTAGAATTTATTGAGGTGGAGGTGGACCAATCTTCTTCTCAAGAGGCCGCCTCCGAGGTCATAAGCTCCGGAATTAAGAGACTCGAGGAGGCCATTCACAGAATCGTCGTACGCCGTTCTGCGCCCGATTGGCTTCCGTTTTTACCCGGTTATTCTTATTGGGTTCCTCCGCCCAACAGCAATGGAATCATTCGCCACCCGCAAGGTTTAATTGAGGTGGTTGAGAATTTGGCCACGGTGGGCATACTGAATAGGGGAAAGCCGTCAGATTTCTTGACGGAGGATGAAACGATGTCGTTTAGTTCTGCGCGTGGGTGGCCTTCTTCGACTTATTTTATTGAAGGTAATGTGGATATATAGTTTGAATGAAATTGGTGGCGTTGATAATTGACCTCTTAATCGAAGGTATAAAATGACTGATTATAAATTTGAAGTGAAATCAGGTAATTAGGTAAATAAGTAATTTTGATTTCTATGTATTTTAGACCTAAAAGGCTGGATAAATGGTGAATCTGGGAATTACATCTTAAATATTGTGTTGCTTGTAGTGAAATTGGTGCATTGAAGTTTAATTCTTTAGGAATTTTTTATTACTCTTTCGTTGTATGCGGGCAATTTGAAAATATTGGATAAAGAACGACTAATTTTGATAATTATGGGAAATTTTTTGCAGTTTCGAAGGAAAAATAACGTGACTGGGTGTTAAAGTTTTCCGTATTGGTTGTTGAGGGAAATTAACTTGTTTTCTTTTGTCTTTAATTTCGAAGAAAATGCGAAATTGCAGACAGTCTGTTGTCGTTTTTTCTTGTTTGAACCGTTAAAGTTAATGTAAGTTCAGCGGTGAAAATAGTTGCTTCCTTTTATTTCTACCCGGAATTTGTGAGAAGTAACGAAAATGGTGAATCCCATCTAATAATTTTGGTCTGTACGATTCATTATTGAATCGTAAAAAGATTAATGTTATATTATTGAAGCTGTTGTTAGCATCACTAATTACATCGTGAATGATAACTGAAAAAGGAAACTGAATCCGGGTCACATGTAATAGGCACTTGATCCCATCACACCCTTGTGGCATAACAGGATCACAACATGGTTGTGGGATATATAAATCAGAACCTATGAGAATTGAATTGCTCATTCCAATAAGCACATCTTGAAAGTAGGTTTATGGTGCTGATGACATGAAGGAGAAGCTTAGTACGATATGTACTCTTTCTATTCCTTTGTTGTTCATTTTTCTATTCTTTTGGGGCATTCTTGAAAGCGTTATAGTTCTTGATTCTCAAGGTAGTGTCCCTTTTGAAAATTTCTTCCCTAGATTTGAATCGTGATGATTCATTCCCCAATAGTAAAAGTTAAGAGATATTGCCACTGTTTGTTAGGGTTTTCATTCAAAGAAACTAATGCTTCTCCTTCCGACCTTGTACCAGGCAAGTGTTAGCCTCTATACCACTTAGCAGAGTCCGTGTTTTTTAGAGACATTCGCTACCCCTAATATGTGTCATCAAAAGACAGGAGAGAGCGCCCCTTCTCCTGAAGTATGGGCTTGTTTTGCCCAATATTTAAAAAGGCTTGATCGAGTATTGATGTGAGGCACAAGTCTTGAGGCGTAAGGTAGAACAATGTATAAATAAGGAAGAATATAAAAATACTGAACTATGCTCATAATATACGATAAACCTTTCAAAACAATCCATAATAAACTAATTAGTAAAATTAAAAGACTAATTCACAAACAAACATATAATATATCTAGAAAATAACAAGTTCCCAAATTAGTAATCACATAATAAAATTATAATCTATTACCAAAAGTGGAGACAATCCAAAAATTTCTTATATTATCACCACTGATATGTTGTTTAAGTGAATAGTTAACATTTAACAATGTTATCATCGTCCACATTATAACTTTATTTTGTTTTTGTTGTCATCCTCTGATTGCAATGATATATTCTCCTTTCCATTTTCCTCCATATACATAAATAAGAAAATAAAAGACCCGGTTAAATATCTTAGGTTATAAAAAAAGTTAACTTAAGAAGCTAAAACCAATAATTAAATGTTTAAAGGATGCAAGACAAACAGGCAACGAGCAAACACCTTGCTTGTCTTGAAGCTCAAGCTTGAGGCGCAAGGCTCAAAAATGGCATTTAAGGTGCAAGTTTTGAGTTGTTATAGCCTCATGTGAGGCAGAATTTGAGGCGTACCTCAAATAGTTTTTTTAAACCATGGTTTTGTTGAATTCCTTCGACATATTCACTCAAGCACCCTGTGTGTAATCTACTTGTTCACCTTTTTGTTGGTTTGGGGTAGTTTCAGTTCACAATCAGTTATTATATGCTTCCACCATGTTAGGATTACTTATATTGATATATCTTTTTTAGGATTTCAAAACGAATTTTGGCATGTTATTTACATGCACGTTGACAAGACCACCTCAAAATTATTGAATTGTTATGTACTTTTCAGCTCATTACGCATTATACTTGTAGTCTTTATAATCTTCTAAATACTTATAATATGCACTTTAAGTATATAAATCCATAGTTAATTTTGAAAATATAAAATGTGATTACTAAATTGAACAACAGGTGAATACATAATAATAATTGTGACAAAATGAAGCCACCGTTTTTTAAAATGGATTTTTTCAGGTTTTAAAATATTTAGATTTACTCTATCCGGTGGTAATCACACATGAAGTTAATGTATCTATTGGTTTGCTGCAGGCGCTTCACCCATTCATCCAATTCCAGTGATGGAAGTGGAGGTAAAAAATCATGGGAATGTGAACAATGTGCGAAGCACACCTACCCCTGAGGAGGAGGAAGGATGAAGGACATCTATTTATAAACATTG
>NW_019247999.1:19681-25680 GCF_002742605.1 Olea europaea var. sylvestris | reverse complement strand
AGTCATACCTTTCGACACATAAATTCTCAGCATAAGCAGTTAAAAAATTTCTCTTTCACATCTTTTCATGTATAGGGAGTCATTCTATTTATACAATCATTTTTTACATTATTGGTTGACAATCATACTTGTCAACATTATATTCATCCATTTCAAAAATCGTTTTTAAAATTAATGAATCAGATTTGGATAACAACAATGTTGTCATCCATTATTGTCAACAACAATTGTACAAGTAGATTAATTCATATGTAGGATATTATCTCCTTGTAATAACGCTACAATATCAGTCGTAATAGGAGCAATATTGAAAATTTTTGCACAAAATTCACACTCGACACTTCGGCTACTTGCAATCTCATGAGCTGTAATATAACCATGCAAATCCACCATTGTTCGTCTTTTGAACACTAATTTGCTTTCGTGGCTTGATATTATTGGGCAGGACATATATTGACACGTCCAAAATGGAAAATAAAGAAACTACATTAATTAAGCAACTAAACAAATAAAAAATGAAAAATAAAGTCCATTGCATCTGCAGAGCCCGAGACAAAGAAATTCCCAGATGGCGGAATTGCCCGAAATCGTGGCCTCGAGCTCCACTTCTTCCGGTCGTGATAAATCATTTGAAGAAATGGACTCTCTCAACAAGCAAACGCAGGTTGGTGTCCCCTTTTCCTTCATTTTTTCTCTCTATTAGAATGGAAATGCTATTTAATTCTTGTTCTTTTTATGTATTTCTACAGTCATAAAAGAGCGTGCATTAGATGGATGTATCGTGTTGCCTTTGAAAAATACCCCCTTTCCCCTTTTTTTGTTGGATCGGAGTAAATGTTTACATAAAAGTCACATGTAATAATTCAGGTTTTAATTTTGATAGATGATATTTCCTCTTTCTTTTGTGTGTGTGTGCGTGGGTGGGTGGGTTTGTGATTTCTTCAAATTATAATATAACTATGAAGAAAAATTTAATTGGGTTGTGGATGTGGAAAGTTTTTAGCTTGGTTGGTAGTTGATGTTAATTTCTCAATAAAAATGCATTTGGGTGTTCTAGGCATTATACGATGGATGGTTTTATTCACATGTCTTTGTTATTTGTGGAATTTAAGAAAATAGGGTTTTGTTGGATTTTGAACTGATTGAATTTTGATAGTCTTCGAGCAATCTTTCCACGAATAAGGGTTAGACGAAATTGATTTGCTTCAATTATGCTTTATGATGAACGTTGTTAATATGTAACAATGTTCAGTACAATTGAAATATATTGTTCTATTGAACATTTCCTTCTGTAGAATAGAGTGGAGGAACTAGTGTTGTGCAGGTTGCTAGAATACCTTCTTCTGTTTATAATAAATAAAAGTGCATCTGAATTGATCTCATCTGTTTAATAATTTTAAGTTCTCTTTGTTGATCATTGTGGGGTATTCTTACATCATGAACAAAAATTAAAAAGGATGTGAAGGTTTTCTGCACTGGGAGAATTGCATGTGTCGGTCTTTCCAAATTCTGATTTTGTGCAACTTGAAGTTGTTTTATGAAGGGGAAGTGCCAAATATTTATATTCTTTAATTTCTCTAAGGACGACATTAAAGATCAACTGTTAATAGAAAATGCCTTTCATGCATTGACTTGTTTTGAAGGCACGTGCGGAAAGACTTTTTATAACTTTATCATCTTGCAGAAGTGAGTTCTTGGAAGATTTGCTGCTGGTTTTTGTAGTTGCTATAAGATTTGATTTCAAATCCCATGGTATATTTTATGCAGGCTCAAATCTTGAATTTCTCCACGTGAATGGTGTCTATATTTCAATTTGAAGGATTGGACACTCGTAGATGGTAACTTGGTATCATCAATACAACTTTCATTAGATTTGGCCCAGTTTTTTACCCAGCCAAAAATGGGGTTAGTGGTGGCGTTGGTTCAGGAGGTCAGAAGTCTAAAAAAATCTATCTAAATAAAAACATCATGGATAAGCAATGTTTATTATTCTCAATTGGGTACCATAAGCCTAAAGAAAAAACTACTAAATAATGCCAAAGATTATAAAAATAAAAATATGTTCCAAATGAACCAAGAACCATTTGAAAATCAGTAATAAAATAAATTGACAAAATTAAGAATCTAACTTGAAAACCAATATAAAACAGACTATTAAATTAGCAAATAATAAGTTAATTATTAGGCATCTATATAAAATTGAAGGAAAAGTGACTCGCTCAAAACAAGGCTGCTCATTAGCGTCAAAGTCTCATATTTGAATCTTGTGCACAGTAATCTAGATTTCTACTGGAGCTTTCCAGAGAAACTCTGGTTTATTTAAAAATCTGCCAGTGTTGGACTGTTTTTGGACAGGTATCCAATTAACCCACCCCGAATTGGCTTCCTAGATGTGTCACTGGTGACTGGTTTTTGGATGGAACCCCCCAGTCCCATTTGGCTTTAATAACGGATACAACACATTTAGAAAATTGATCTGAAAATAGGTTTTAGAATCTGTTTAGGCTTATTTTCAATATGAGAATGGTAAATAAGGGAAAGGATAAACATTCACAATCATGTAAGTTTAATGTCTGTTCTGTGTTTATAAGTGCTATTATTGATACTTGTAGAAATCACCTATTGTGGCAATTGGCAAGTGGTCCATGAATGCATATAAATTCTTGTAGTATGGCAATAGACCTGTTTCCTGATTTCAATTGTTTTGCACTAATTCCTTGCATTTGTTTCTATAGGTACCAGCATTACGTGGCTTACAATCAGCAAATGGTGACGTTCAGAAGTTCCCATTCATGTACCCTGCACTTGTTCCTCAGTTATTCTCCCAGCAGGACCAGGAACAGATGAATCGTGGACCTGGCCTTTACGCTGTTCCCGTTCTACCATTCGCACAGCCTATCTCTGGATTTCCATCCAATACACTCATTCCATTTACCTACAATTTACCTGTGTAAGTATTGCAGCCACCATTTTTTTTATCTGTTATTTAGATAGTTATGAAATTTACTTCTATAATTCATTGGAAAGTATTAGGAGGAAAGGGAATCCTTGCTAGTATGTGTTATCCCACTTTTGTACTGAAGTTTAATGGTTGCTAATTTTACTGTAATCCTTATCTTGTGTATCACTTTCATAGATTATTTTATATGATTTAAAGTTTATAATTATCATTGTAACCAAATATGCATTGATCATAATGCACGCTTGAGATGGGCAACACAACATTTTTTCTCCATTATAATAAATATATTTTCACGTGGTCTGTGCACTGACCTTTAGTCTCTTGTACTTAATTCGCACATTTCTCGGATCTTCTTTAAGCATGTCAGAAGATATCATATTGTTTCTTGTTGAATGCTTGGCTTCATTCATTAGCTTTTCACTGCTTAACTAACATGAATGCTTAAATGTAAACAGAGCTTCAAATTTTTTCACATCTAATTTGGACTCTTGGTGCACATGTTATAACCAGTGAACGCAGTTCTTCGGAGACTGGAGCAGTTGGTGATGTGCAAGGACAAGTAGGTGAGCAACCACACCAGCAACAACAACAGCCTGGACCCCAGAGAGAAGTTATTGTGCGAAGATTTCAAATTGTATTTCATCTTGATGTAGCACTTATCGTAAAGCTGGTGGCTGTGATTTTCTTGTTTAGCCAAGATGGATCAAGAGAAAGGCTTACTCTCCTTGTGTTTTTTGCTTTACTTATCTATTTGTAAGTACTCAATAATAATTTCTTAATATTCTATTTTCCCACCCACCCTTACCAAGTGCCCAGTATAAGTTCTTTGAGTTAACATCACATGGATTAAGTTTTTGTTGTTGGGTTATGCAGATATCAAACTGGAGTTCTTGCACCGTTAGTACGATGGCTTTCACAAGGAATGCATAGGGCAGCCCCACCTCGCCGACCACTCAATCCAGCCGCTAGGCCATTTGTTCCTGCTGCTCAAAGGGAAGCAAATGAAATTGCTGCTGCTGCTGCAGGTACATTCATTACTGTTACATCTGTCACTGATATGATAACTGGATGAAACTTTGCTGATTGTTAAAGACGTTGATGATGCATAAGATTCATAAAAGTGATTAAGAAGTACATATGGAACCCTTCTACTTTTGGTTTGTTTGATTGATCAATTCTCATTGGTTCAAGACTTTTTCCCTTGTCGATCCTCCTTTCCAAAGAGAACTGGAAGATTGAATTGGAATGGGACTTTCATTGTCCACTGGAAGTTATTCTCTATCTTCATCTAGTTCTGGAATATTCCCGTTGGTAGGTAATGGTTTTCACTGGAATCGGACATTAAATGGCTTAAAACAAACAGAATGCTTTATGGACAACAAACTTGCATAACATGTGCCTGTTTTTACTTCTCTTATGCTCTATTTTTCTCTAAACATTTCCGAACCTCATTTTGGTATCTTTCAAAATCTTTCTGTGAGTCAAACAGTGAAAGTTTTCTTAACAGTAGTTGATCTTTGATATGTCAGGTGGGCAACCTGAAGGTCAGAATGAGAATCCACAAGTCAACGATGCAAATAGGGCAGTTGAGAATGAGCATGAAGTGGAACATGCAGAAGGTGAGGTTGGGAACCACCGCTGGTGGGGAATTGTGAAGGAGATCCAAATGATCGTTTTTGGGTTTATCACTTCACTTCTTCCGGGCTTTCACAACATAGATTAGACAGTAAAAAGATATCAGGCTTGTTATCTGTGGGATCAACCCGGGCACTGAGAAAGAAGCGTGGTTAGAGAAATTCTTTAGTGTTCTCAAGATTATGGTTTTAACACTCTATATCTCTTGCTATGATACAAGGATAAATCAACTTACATGGATCTGGAAAGGAATTCTTTATGCAATTTGGTTTTTGAGGCCTGTGTTAGTAATATGACGTTATATATTGCTATTTGATACTGGGGAATTTATCAGTATTTGGGATTAATTATATTTTTATTTCTTCAGCTTATTCATTTCAATTCGCCAACACATCCATTTTTCACTAGAAAAACTATCCTTTTCACAGCCCAAAGTTACCAAGAACATACTAATCCGTAGACTTGGCTTTCCAATCTATCGTTATCATTGTTGAAGACACTAATTCACAATACATATGTGGCCTCTTTTTAAATGCTTAAACTTTTAGATAAAGTGGTTATTATGGTATTAGAGTTGGACAAAGGAGCTAAGTTCAATTATAGCACCGTTTTTCAATATACGACCATTAAACATACTTAAGCACAAAAGGCAATCTGCTGCTAACGTTCAGACAATTTACTCCTCACAGGAGTAAAGAGATAAATCTGTGCAAGTACATGTTTATGATTTTACGCAGATGAAATGCACGCACTCACACTAGAGGCCGTGAGAGTGTATTTACATAATTGAACAATTCAAGTGCATGTTTGTCAAAGTTTATAATTGTTTATAAACAGTGAGTCCGAAGGAATGTGTAATTAAGAAGTAAGTAAAAGTAGTCGCTTATACGAAATGTGTGGATAAAAATAGAATTTAACCAATTTATAAGCAACTTAGGCTTTTATAACAGGATTAACCATGAAACGTAGGTGGAAAAATAACCAGAGCAAAAGCTTGAAAACCAAGTTACAAAATCTCAGCATACATAAAGAATCGTAACATATATACATTTCTTGTGTTACTATTATCAATAAGTCAATAGATTTTCCTCTCCTGTCCAATCCAAGGTGCAGAGTAGATTGACTATCTCCTCAATCCTCGAATGAGAAAAATCACCTACCATAAACATTTCGACTGATCCCTTAACTTCAATCAGACTATGGCCAGGTTCCTTCTTCAATCTGCTACCCTGCAGCAATTTTCTTGCCATAGCAACATTGTCCCACTTGCCATTTGAAGCATATAAGTTTGCCAACAAAACATAAGGTGAAGTGGTAACGGGCTGAAGTTTTAGAAGCCTTCTAGCCAGTTGTTCCCCAGCTATAACATCTCCATGCAGTCGACATGCCGAAAGTAAACAGC
>NW_019247999.1:17763-19648 GCF_002742605.1 Olea europaea var. sylvestris | reverse complement strand
GGGCTGAAGTTTTAGAAGCCTTCTAGCCAGTTGTTCCCCAGCTATAACATCTCCATGCAGTCGACATGCCGAAAGTAAACAGCCCAAAACAATTGGATCATCCCCAAATGGAAATCTAGACATGTAGTCTAAAGCTTCTTTCACCCTCCCAGCTCGTCCTAGTAAATCAACGAGGCAGCAGAAGTGCTCAATATCAGGTGTGATCTCATAAACTTGAGTCATGGAATTAAAGAAATATTGGCCCTCATTTGCAAGTCCTGAATGATTGCAAGCTATTAGAAGTCCAAGAAATGTAACAGAATCGGGCTTCAACCCCTCCCCCCTCATCTCCTCATACAATTCCATCGCCCTTCCTGCAAGCCCATGATTTGCAAATCCAGCAATAATGGTATTCCAAGAGACAAGATTATGGTACTTTGTTCGGTCAAAAACTGTGTACGCATAGCCAATGCAGCCACTCTTAGAATACATGTTCACAAGTGCATTAGCAACACCCAGATCCCACTCTGACCTCGTCCTAATTAAATGAGCATGAATCTCCATTCCATGACGCATGGAAGCCAGACCGGCAGCTGCAGAAAGCACACTCGCATAAGTAAAATCATCGGCCTTCACATTTGTGTCCATCAACATCTCCCCAAAAATACTTAAAGATTTAGATTCATCATCGCAATGACAACAAGCACTAAGAAGAGTATTCCACGAAATAACATCTCTCCCCCTAATCAGCCTAAACACCATTTCTGCTTCTTCAATAAGATGAAATTTTGAGTACATGGCAATCAAAGTGTTTCCAGTAAAATTCGTATAATCAAGCCCGAGCTTTACCATTTGACAATGTAATTGCATTCCAACTGACAAATCGTAAGTAGGTTCACTACCCCCCAGTAATCCTGCAAAAGTAAAACAATCTGGAACAAGACCCTGTCGACCCATGAGCTTAAATATCTCAAACCCTTTCTCTGCTCGCTCATTTTCCATAGCCCCAGTAATAGCTACATTATAAGAAACAAAACTCAAGAATCCAGAAATACTACAATCACTAAATATGGACAAGGCATTGCTACACATGCCACATTTCATGTACATCAAGATAAGTGAATTAACAGCAAAACAAACAAATTGATAACCTAATTTTACTACCTGTGCATGAATTTGCTGCCCAAGCTTTAATTCCTTAAGGGCAGCACAAGAACTAAGAGCACTGGCAAAAATAAAATCATTCGGCTTATGATACTTTTGCATTTGTAAATAAAGCTCAAGAGTAGAGTGGGATTTTCTGGCTTGGTCAGAACCCGATATCATGGCAGACCACGTAATCAAATTTTTATGGGACATTTCGTCGAACACTGAGTAGGCTGAATCAATGTGGCCACATTTTGCATAAAAATTGAGTATGTGATTGCCAATATAAACTTCTGATTGTATGCCTGCTTTGATTGCAGTAGCGTGAAGCGAAATTCCATGTCGAAAGCCCCTTGTTTTGGCGCAGTGGTGCAGAAGTGAAGCTACAGATTCCGCTAGCATTTACCAGAAAATATGTGGGCTAGGAATATTTATTGCGTTACACCAAAATGGGCTTTACTTGGGCTTGGACATAGACTATGGTAAAATATAATAAATGGGCTTTTATATCGGGTATCTACAAATGAGATAATATAAAAATTGGAAAAATTCTTAATCAAGAAGTTAAGTATCATCCATTTCAAAACTATAAAAAAATATTTCAAATTTCAAAAGTCAAATATTTATTAAAATGTATTTATGATTTAATTAATTAATTATATATTTTATTAATTAAGATCCCATTTGATTATTATTTTTATCAAAATATATTTTTCTCTATCTTCTTTCTAACCACACATTTTTTATTAAAATAATATTA
>NW_019247999.1:5910-9150 GCF_002742605.1 Olea europaea var. sylvestris | reverse complement strand
ACCATTTTGAACAATTGAGATGTTCATTTGAGCGAATGAAGCAATATAAACTAAAATTGAATCCCTTGAAATGTGCATTTGGTTTTAGTGTAGGAAATTTTCTTGGTTTCTTAGTACACAAAAAGGGAATTGAAGTTGATAAAAATAAAGCGAATGCCATTTTAGAGGCCAAATCACCTAGCAATAAAAAAGAATTGCAAAGGTTTTTAGGCCAAGTAAACTTTTTAAGACGCTTTATTTCTAACTGTGCAGGGCGAACTAAAACTTTTTCGTCACTTTTAAAGTTGAAAAATCAGAACTAATTCGTCTGAAAATAAGAGCATCAAAAGACTTTTGAAAGCCTAAAGATATATTTGTCAAGTCCACCAATGTTGGTGTCACCAATTCAAGGACGGTCAATGAAAGTGTATGTATCGGCTGAACAAGAATCAATAGCTGGAATGGTCGTGCAAGAAGACCAATTTGGTGAAAAAATGACGATTTACTACTTGAGTAGACGGTTAACAAAATGTGAATGTAATTACTCTATCATTGAAAAATTATGGCTTGCATTGTATTTCATGTGTACGAAATTAAGGGCTTATTTACGGCCCTAACCGTTTATTTGATTTCTAGAGTAAATTTGGTTAAGTATATGTTCTCTCGCCCTATTTTACACCAAAGGGTAGGCCTTTGGACGTTAGCCTTATCAGAATTCAAAATATAATACATACCCCAAAAGGCAATCAAAAATCAGGCTTTGACAAACTTTCTGGCCGATCAACCATGCCTTAACATGCTTGAAGAAATTGAATTAGAAATCAATTCATTCGAATTAAAACCTTGGATTTTGTATTTCGATGGGTCAGAAACTTCTTAAGGTGCAGGAGTAGAAGTATCATTGATAAATCCTTTAGGAATTTGTTACAAGTTCGCATTCACTTTAGATAGGATGTGCACCAACAATCAAGTCGAATATGAAGCCTTAATCGTGGGCCTAGGATTAATGAGAGATATGGAAGTAAAGAATGTGATAGTTAGAGGCAATTCTCAATTGGTAATTCACCAATTGATTGGTGATTTTAAGTGCCAAAGTGATTTCATTATAAGTCAATATGAAATCGCCCAAGAGTTGTTGGAAGAATTCTACCAAGTAGAGCTTCAATGTGTTAATACGATATATAATGACGTAGCAAATGAGTTGGCCCAGATAGCCTCAGGGTATTCAAAGGTTTTTAATTGGAAATCTACTTATGAATATGGAGTAATATTGCCCGTAGTCCAAAGAAGGGCGAGAAGGATTGAAATTCATTGCATACAAGATGGAAATGCAATAGATTGGAGGGTAGAGATTAAAAGGTTTCTTAAAGAACCTAATAAAGGAGATAACAGAAAAATGAAGTAGCGTTTGCTAAGCTATACATTGATAGATGAAAAGTTGTTTAAAAAACGCTCTGATGGTATATTGCTAAAATGTATGAGTTTGCAAAAAGTCAGGACAATCATGGTTGAGGTGCACGAAGGGATATGTGGAGCTCATCAAGCTGGCCAAAGGATGAGATGGTTAATTATTAGGAATGGATTTTTTTGGCCCAAGATGGGAGAATCACGTGTTCAATATACAAAGAGCTATCTAGCAAGCCAAAAGCATAGTCCAATACAAAGGGCGCCAGCAAGAGAGATGACACCTATTATCAAACCTTGGCCGTTCAAAGGTTGGGCGATAGACCTAATAGGGAAGATTTATCCCCCATCGTCCAAACAGCATACCTTTATTATAATTGCAACTGATTTTTTCACTAAGTGGGTAGAAGCGACACCTTTAAAAGAAATCATCCAAAAGAGTGTCATAAAATTTATCCGTGATCATATTATTTATAGATTTGGAATTCCACAAACTTTGATAGTAGATCATGAAACTTCTTTAAATGGAGATCGAGTGAATAAATTCTTGAGTGAGTTTAGATTTAAAGTAGTGAACTCCACACCGTATTACGCTCAATCCAACGGACAAGCAGAATATTCTAATAAAATTCTAAAAAATATCATAAGAAAAATGATAGATGAAAATGTCAGAAATTGGCACGAACGTCTAAACAAGGCCTTATGGGCTTATAGGACGTCACCTCGGTCAAGTTCCAAAATTACTCATTTTCAACTTACTTATGGACAGGAGGCCGTTTTGCCTATGAAAATTAATGTGCAATTGATCAGAGTGTGTTTGCAACATAAGTTAAGTGATGATGAGTATAGCGAATCACTAGTTCAAAACTTATTGGAGTTGGACGAATTAAAGTTAGACGTCCTAGATAGATTGCAAGTTCAAAAACAAAGGATGTCTAAGTTTTATAATAAAAAAGTTATAGCCAAGTCATTTAGCCTGGACGAATTGGTTTGGAAAACAATACTCCCTTTGGATAGCAAAGATCCAAAATATGGCAAGTGGTCGCCCAATTGGGAAGGATTATATAAAGTAAATAGTGTGTTGTCTAATGGAGCTTATCATTTGGAAGATTTAGA
The DNA here is from genome assembly GCF_002742605.1 of Olea europaea var. sylvestris. Taxonomy (NCBI): domain Eukaryota; kingdom Viridiplantae; phylum Streptophyta; class Magnoliopsida; order Lamiales; family Oleaceae; genus Olea; species Olea europaea. The sequence goes on along the minus strand of NW_019247999.1, from coordinate 6,651 downwards.
TGACACTAAGCACATGAGGTTCATTAATGCCAAATATTTAAAAAAAATATGTTCATTCCTTATGGCAAAGATTAAAAGGTTCCTTAAAGAACCTAATAAAGGAGATAATAGAAAAATGAAGTAGCGTTTGCTAAACTATACACTGATAGATGAAAAGTTGTTTAAGAAACGCTCTGATGGTATATTGCTAAAATGTATGAGTTTGCAAGAAGTCGTGACAATCATGGCTGAGGTGCACGAAGGGATATGTGGAGCTCATCAAGCTGGCCAAAGGATGGGATGGTTAATTATTAGGAATGGATATTTTTGGCCCAAGATGGGAGAATCACGTGTTCAATATACAAAGAGCTGTCTAGCATGCCAAAAGCATGGTCCAATACAAAGGGCGCCAGTAAGAGAGATGACACCTATTATCAAACTTTGGCCGTTCAAAGGTTGGGCGATAGACCTAATGGGGAAGATTTATCCCCTATCGTCCAAGCAACATACCTTTGTTATAATTGCAACTGATTTTTTCACTAAGTGGGTAGAAGCGATACCTTTAAAAGAAATCACCCAAAAGAGTGTCATATAATTTATCTGTGATCATATTATTTATAGATTTGGAATTCCACAAACTTTGATGGTAGATCATGGAACTTCTTTAAATGGAGATCAAGTGAATAAATTCTTGAGCGAGTTTGGATTTAAAGTAGTGAACTCCACACCGTATTACGCTCAATTCAATGGACAAGCAGAATC
>NW_019247999.1:0-1213 GCF_002742605.1 Olea europaea var. sylvestris | reverse complement strand
CCCAATTGGGTAATTCAAGATAAAGGCCCAGACAGAATTATTAATGAATGCAGTGGAAGCCCACGAACACAGTAATATCATCGCCCAAACTTGCAAGACGCCCAGAGCGATGACCCTGTTCTCGCCCATACTTCGAATCGCCTAAGATCTTAGCAAACATGAAATGTTACGGTTATCCAGAAATACAGTTATTGAAGCAGTTATTGAGTAACCTTATCACATTCCACGATTCAAGGAACCCAGTTGAAGACGGTTGAACGATGAGGAGTAGTGGCAGCAATTCCACGACAAGTTAGTCACCATAAAGAGAGTGGGTAGTTATAAAGCAATCAAACAGTTTTCAAGCGGTTTGTCACGAAAAAATCATCAAGAGAATATAAAAGGGAGAGAAGACAGAGAGAAAAAGATCCTGAATCAAACACTCTAAAACATAGAATATATAATTTTAATTTCTTAGTTTAAACTTAAACATTTCTTTCAGTACTCGTGTGCTTGCGCCCCTTGGAGGCATTCTGTTTAGTTCCAATTATAAATCATTGCTAATAAAACACCCCTTTTTGGAATTTTGTCTCAAAATGTTTGTTCCTTACACAATCGTCTGATCCCATTTTAATTATTAGCGATTATCGGCGCGAAACAGTTACCATTATTTTAATTCGATGTATCCTAATTAAAAATAACTTATTGCCAATCGGCGCCTTCCACCATCTCCATCACAACGATTGGAATTAAGTTCCCAAATACTAACACAATTTTCAATCCCACTAATTCTACCTTCGACATTAAGGTAATGCATGTTTTACTCATAAGGTAAAAATGCTGATTTTTTATTTTATTTTATTTATTTTTTATAAAAAGTAACATAGTATATTTTACCTAAAATATTATTAAAATAAAAAAACTAAAATATTCTAAGGATACTGTACAAGTAACACAATAACACGTGTTATCCTAACATTTAATTCGTAAAAAATGTTACTTTACAATGACAAACTAAAATATTGATTTTAATTAATAAGATGTTTATTTAAAAATTTTGTTAAAAATTAAGTTGAATGCTCAATCATTTTTTAAAAACAGTTGTGCAAACTGCAAAATGTTCGAAGAAGACTACTCTGAACCTCAAGACAATCTGTTTGCATTTTTGTAATTTATGTGCATGGATAAATATGATTTTCATTTATTTTTCTAATTTTCATAAAACCTTTATAAA
>NW_019247998.1:505489-507804 GCF_002742605.1 Olea europaea var. sylvestris | reverse complement strand
ATATATGATTTAATTAATGATAGGACAAAAATATTTAAAACTCTAACAGGTTTAAAGTCATCTAATGAGTTCTGCACACCAAGTGTTACGTTTCTTAACTGGTTGATGATTCTTTAATATCACTAATTTACTAACTATGATAAAGTTAATTTACGATTTAATTTAATACTAGATTTTTAGTAAATTTTGAAAGAGTTCAAGTGATAAAAATCATTTTGTCTTTAAAAACTGTTATTCACGACTAAATATTGAGTTTGGGCATAGAAAAACCCTTAAATAACGGGGAAAAACCCTTAAACATCCTTAATGTTTCATTAATTTTGATGTTTCATTAATAAATCTTTATTAATAAAAGACTTTCACGAAAAAAAATTTCTAAAATTTTTAACATGAATATTTTGATCATGCTTGAATTCTTTTCTTCTATCAATTTCAGAAGAAATAACATTACACTGATGATCAAGATCAGAATTTGAAGGAGGAACCATATCAGAAAAAGTAGGAGACTTTGGTTGCTCAGTTTCTTCTTCTTTTCTTTAGGTTGATAAAAAGGATTTGGGATTGTAGGAGTAAAATCGACTCCTTTGAAAGAGGTTGAAGTAGAATTTCTTGAAGGTTGGAAAGAATTCTTTGATCTTTCTTCAGATCTAGGAGATCTAGAAGAATAAGATCTTTGAATTCTAGATGAAGATCCTTTGAAAATAACTTTAACTTTTCCATTAGAAAAAGTTAAAATCTCATTTGGAGTAGAATTAGTTTGAGCAGGAATAAATCCTTACATAATAAAATCTTCATTAAATAACGGGGGGAAAACCCTTAAACATCCTTAATGAATAAACTAAAATTACACTAATATCTATTAGTTAATAATATTGAAAATAATCTTTCAAAACATATATTGAAAGAACCTAAATTATTCTCTCCAATGTTTCATGCATGAAACAAATTTCTCTCACAACTAACTACAAATATTAATTGATATATTGGCTCATATAAAAGTTAAGTGACTTAACTGAGATTTCACTTAAAATTCAGTGACCAAATCATCCTCCAATAAGATTTCCTAGCAATATTATCAACCTAGTATCTATCAAAGGATGAAAAATAGAGTATAGCATTGGCTCGACCTCGTATTGTCAATGGTAAATTTCATCCATCACCGTGACAATATATATTTATATATTTATCTATTTCCTTATGTTAGGTTTCCTATTATTCTAGGTTTCCTTGTAGTATATAACCTATTTTTATTTCATTGTAAAACTCTAGTTTTTGTTGTTGCTTAATAGATTGTGGTTTTCTTTCTTCATTCTTCTTCTTCTCTTCTCTTTTCTTCTCTTGAATTGATTCAATATAATTTTTTGAGATAGTTCATAATATTATCATGGTATCGCAGCAGATAATTGAATACTAAAGATAATTTGTTATTTCGAAGTTTTTGGTTGCAAATGCTTCATTTTGAATATTAAAGATAATTAGGGAAAATTCGACTCAAAATTAGATGTTGGTATTTTCCTAGAATATTCATCGACCAGCAAAGTTTATAGAGTATTTAATAATAGAACTCTAGTCGTTGAAGAATCCGTACATATCTCATTTGATGAAACTAACTCTTGATCGTGAGAAAGGTATTGACGATGATGGAGGTTTGGAAAGTTCATTCAAACGAGTGAATATTCAAGATCAAAATCAAGGAGTTCAAAATGAAAGTCAAGAAAATGAGCCAAATGATGAAGAAAGCAAAGAAAAATCAACCGAGTCTCAAAACGACTCTACACTACCATAGATTTTGAAGAAACTTTTGCACCGATAGCAAGATTAGAATCCATTTGTATGTTTCTTGCATTTGCTTGCTACAAAGGATTCACATTGTATCAAATGGATGTCAAAAGTATATTTTTAAATGGATATATTCAAGAAGAAGTTTTTTGTTGAACAACCTTTCAAATATCACAAAAATCCAAATCATGTTTACAAACTTAGAAAAGCACTCTATGGCCTAAAACAAGCTCCTAGATCTTGGTATGAACGATTGAGTAAATTTTTAATTTCAAATGGATTCTCTATTGGAAAGGCTTATACCACACTTTTTGTGGAAAGTTATAAGAATGATATGCTTATTGTTCAAATTTATGCGGATGATATTGTATTTGGTGCCACTAACATGTCTTTGTGAAAAGTTTTCTAAAAGTATGAGCAAGGAATTTGAAATGAGCATGATAGGAGAATTAAAATTCTTTCTCGGGTTGCAAATTAAACAAACTTGTGATGGAATCTTCATAAATCAAAGCAAGTATTTGCTAGACATGCTCAAA
>NW_019247998.1:500675-504768 GCF_002742605.1 Olea europaea var. sylvestris | reverse complement strand
TTCGACATGGATGGGCCAAAACAATGAACACTCCCATGAGTTCAAAAGCTTGACAAAGATGACCAAGATACTCCTATTGATGTGACTAAATATCGAGGTATGATCGGATCTCTTCTTTATTTAACCGCTACTAGATCCGATATTATGTTCAGTGTTTGCCTATGTGCTAGATTTCAATCTAATCCTAAGGAATCTCACTTTAAAGCTGTTAAAAGAATTTTTAGATATCTTAGTGGAACTAGAACCTTAGGTCTTTGGTATCCAAAAAGAACTCATGTCGATCTACTTAGTTATTTGGATACAGATTTGGTCAATTGTACAATTGATCGCAAGAGCACTAGCGGAACATGTCACTTCTTAGGCTTCCTACTAGTCTCGTGGTTTGTAAGAAACAAAATTCCATTGCATTATCCACGGTCGAAGCCGAATATATCTCACCCACTAGTTGTTGGGCACAAGTGTTATGGATGAAACAAACACTTAGGGATTATCACTTGTCTTTTGATAACACTAGCACTATAAATTTGTCTAAAAATCCTATATTATACGCATGAGCGAAGCACATTGAAATTAGACATCTTTTTCTTAGAGATCATGCTCAAAGAGGTGATATTGCATTAGAATTTGTCAATACGAAAATCAATTGGCAGATATCTTCACTAAACCTCTTGCTCTCGACCGGTTCACACACATTCGTAAAGGTTTAGGAATTATTGATAAATTTGAAGTACATAATTGATTTAAGTAATATGTGACTATATTTGCTCTTCTATTTAAAAAAAGGGTTCCGAACAAGTCAACTGAATGCATCAGACACATACCAGACGAATATAACGAATGATCCTATAATTCATCCGATTGGACAATATTTTGCTTCTGCTCTACTAAAAAATTCGGTATATCATACCGAACATCTAGTACATTGTGATTTTAGAATTTTAAAATGCAAATAGAGGCCATTCTATTCCCACTCTTTCCCTCTTCTTTGCATTTCTCCCTCTCACCTCACTCGATTCTCACTACTTTAATGTTCCACTTCATCAATTGTACTCAAAATCCTTTAACCCACTTCTTCTCCACCCTTTTCTTACTCAAAAATTTAAAATTTCTCTCTATTTCACTTTTTCCCCAATTTCGTGTCCTAGCTCCATTGTTTCAAAATTCCACATTTCACACAATGTCGAGAACAAAGCAAGCTGGAAGAGGACAAAGACAACGGAAAGATGGTCTCCATCACCTCCCTCTGACGAAGACACGAATTCCGAGCCTGAGGTGCCGATGAACCCATTTGAAAAATCTCTCATTCTTCTCAGTGAAAATGTTGATTTTGCAGATTGTACTATTGAAGCACATGCTTTTCATATTGAAGAATTCTTTGAGAAAAAAGGATGGGTTTCGGTTTGTTCGTTAGAAGAAAAATGCTTACCCTCAACTCATAAAGACTTTTTACACAAAAATGGTTATTATATCACGATCAGATAGTATTTTCCGTTTAATTAAAAATGTGAGGGTTACTGTTAATAAAAGCTCTTATTTGAGACCATCTTAGGCTTGAACCATGTGACACAAGTTTTTGTTTACAAAGCTCACCCGACATTGGAAGGTTATAACTCGGGTGATGCATGCTGTCGTGTGACGGGAAAGGATTTTGAAAATATTACAAAAATGAGTACAAATCAACTCACCTTACCTTGCAAAGTATTGCAAATTATCATTGCTAGCATTATTCTACCTAGGAAAGGGCATCGGGATGAGGTTAATTACTTTGACTTGTTTATTCTTGATTCATTTCTCATTGGCCGTAAGTTAGATTTCCCGACCATTGCTTTGGGCCTTGTGAAACTTATCTACTCTTCATGTTGTACCAAAGCTCTACCCTCTGGAATGCTTTTAACAAAAATTTTCAAACACTTCATTGTCTCTCTTGATGGTGAAGCGGTTGTCAAACCTTGTCCCATCGATACAATCAATATTCAAACCCTCAAATGTATGAAAATTTATAAAATCAAGGCCAATGGGTGGCTTAAACCAATGGTTTCGACCCCGCATCGGGTCCTTCAACATTACCCTTTGAAGAAGAAGAGGAAGTCGACAAAGATGTTCCATTACCTTCGCATCCTCCACTCATTCCGACCTTGAGTGGCCCTTCATCTTCTTCCCGTGGGTTCATTTTTACCGAGGATCAATATAATTTACTCAATGGGCGACTCGACTCACTCATGTCTTTAGTTGATGAGCTTAGTGGTCTTCTTCATCATGTTCAGTCACAGCAGGCCGCGATGAAGGCTCAGCAGGATGCCATTCTTGCACAACAAGCAGTGATGCAGGCTCAGCAGAATGCATTCTATGGTCACTTTTATGCACATCTTCCTCCACTGCCTCCTTTGGAGCCTTAGTTTTAGCTTTATTTATCTTATGAATATTTTTTTGTAACCCCGAACTCTTTATGACTCTAGCTTTCTGTGTTTTGATTATCAAATTATGAACTTATGTTTCTTCTCTTATTTGTCATTTTTTATTATGGCAAAAGGGGAAAATTATATGAGATGATATAATGCATGATAGGAATGTGTAAGTAAGGGGAATACATGTGTAAAAGATAGTGGAAATTATTTCTTTACTTATCAAATTTCTATCATCTCTTGTTTGTCATTATCAAGAAGGGGAAAATTGTTGACCTAAGGTTGACTTCTCGTTTTGATTATAACAAACAAATTATGTTTATTACTAACTATTGTATATGAGTGATTATAGAAGTTATGACAAACGTAGACAAAAGGATGCTTTTAGAGATTCCGCAAAAATTAAACAAAGTAGAAGCCGAGCTACTCAACAAGTTAACGAGTACTTCATCAAGTCAAACAAAGAAGAGACTAGAAGAAATTAGACTTAGACACTTTGATCTCAAATGTAAAGGTAAAAATACTTTAGTATTTGGCAAATACATCATTTGAAGCTAAAGAAAGTTTCTTCGCACAACAAACACAATTTTTTGTATAAATAATCTTTTCTAAGGTATGAATCTAATTATACACTTTAAGAAATGTCATTAATCTTGAAAAACAAGTTAGAAACTTCCTTCACGAGATTATACCCTTTTAAAACATTAAAAGAAGGAAAATTCTAACTACCGTACACAAACTGGCCTAGAGAACGCGTCCTTTAACTCTGGCAGACGCATCCAGTAATCCTACTCGACGTCCGGTGTGGCAAGTTTGTCCAATGGTCTAGAAATTGAATGTTTTGACTTCTGAACAAAAAACAATTAGTTGAACGTCCGGTAAGCTGAGGACATCCAGTAGCCTGGTTCGGTAAAACATAACTTTTTGACGATTTTGCTGCTGTAAATATCATATCATTTTGCATTCAAGCATAAACCTTTGTGAGCATTAAAGTGAGATATTATTGATCTTAACTACTCAATCATTTCTCTATATATATCTTTTCAACTTATTTATATTAGAAAAACTTTGGATTGACTCAACATTTGAAAATCATTTCATTCATCAAAGTTTTTCTTATCTAACACTTGAGCTTAAATTGTTGCTATTTACTAAAGTGTTAGCCAAGTTCTCTTATTGTACTCAACTCTGAATATATCATTCATTACAAGAGAAGTCTCTATTTGTAAACTTCTTATTTTCAAACTTGTGGGTCGGGTTGAGGTCCAAGGAATCTCTATTTGACGCTCAAGCTTTTCAGACTTTTACATACCGCCTTGTCATCTGGAATTGCATTTGTAGAAGAACATGCGATGTCCTTCATTTGATGAATCGTAAACTCATGCATTATCCAGTTAGTCTTTGTTCCTTTATTGTTATTATCAGATTTTCTTTCATAATAGACAAGCACCTTTTTTTGTCCAACTTCTTGGCCTTTACTTTGTACAATGATGTCGCCCCCTGTGGCTTTCCAGTAACCATCAGCGGCAGTCCTTTCCGGCCTACTACCTTTATGATACTTCCTAGTTCTAGAAGTAAAAAAATAGCATTCACGTGTTCCTCTCGTCACGCTTTCTGATAATCACATTAATAAATTCCAAAGAATGTAAATATAAAAGATAACTGAGGAAGATAATATAAAAAGAACCACC
>NW_019247998.1:432354-499034 GCF_002742605.1 Olea europaea var. sylvestris | reverse complement strand
GTCTTAGATTGAGCAAATTATAGATGATGAAGACCAAAGCATCAAAATTGGAAATATAGAGAACTTGAAATGAAATTTAAAAAATAAAAAAATTATACATACAAAATAGAGAAGACGAGGACCAAATTAAAAATAAAGAAAAAACTGTAATTTATTCCCTTTTAACTTATTTTCTTTATCCTCATAAAATTTCCTAGGATTGTGCTACATGTATATAACAATTTATGTAATGGTTCACCAACAAATGGTGTGGCAACATGTAATTGATCAAATAACTTCCCTACTTATATTTTAACTCCTCATCATTAAGTAAAACATTATGTAAGTAGTAATGCACAAGAAACATTTTCCAATTCCCTAATTAATTTCAATTCAATTATGCTATGAATAATGTTATTTGTAGTCCCTCATATCACAGTCACCCTACATTTTTGCGTGCACCAAAATTTGTGAGCTCTATGATCCACGAAATGCTGATGATGTAAGATATAGTACGAATTGAAGAGAAGTTTATAACTCATTTTTGTTTAGTCTACACGCCTTTTGTGGAAGTTACTTTGGCCAGCAAAAATAACCGAGAATTGTTGGAGAAAACCCAGTTATTCCGTTAAAAGAATTATATTCTGCTCTTTATTACATCAATTTCTCTCTCATTAGTCCTAAAACATAATGATAGCAAAGAGATCGAAATTGTATACCACGGAGAACAAATGGTAGCCGAAGTTAGGGCTTTTGGATCTCGAGTAGGGCTGTTCGATCTCTTTCTATATGGTTGTAGAATTTCAAATCCTTGTGCAATGTTTGCTTTAACTGTAGGGTAAAATACTAGAAAGATGATAAAATATTCACGACATTTGTATGAATCTTCGGATATTTTGATGTATGAATTATTGCATGTTTATCTTTAAATAGGAGTTGTGGTGTATCGATTATGGTGATAGAATTAACTATAAATATATAAGTTAATAATAGATGTGATATTTATGTCATTTTACTCATGATTATTTAAGTAAATAAAAAAATTATAGTATGTCAAACACTTACTGTGGTGGTAACATAACCACTCATTATTTAACTTATATTTGAGTGTTAAAATTACAGCTGACTGTTTAATTAATTTTGATGTTTCATATGCAAAAATGGGTATTTATCCTTTATTGTTACAGAAGATGCAGTATAACCGGTAAATACTATAATTCTTAAATTATAAAATCTTCATTAATAAAAACCTTTTAACATTCTTGATGAATAAACTAAAATTACACTATTATCCATCAGTTAATACTGTTGAAAATAATATTTCAAGACAAATATTGAAAGATGCTAAATTATTCGCTCTAATGTTTCATGCATGAAACAAATTTCTCTCACAACTAACTACAAATATTAATCGATATATTGGCTCATATAAAAGTTAAGTGACTTAACTGAGATTTCACTTAAAAATTCAGTGACCAAATCATCCTCCAATATGATTGCCTAGCAATATTTTCAACCTTGTATCTATCAAAGAGTGAAAAATAGAATATAGCATTGGCTCGACCTCGTATTGTCAATGGTAAATTTCATCCATCACTGAACATTTACCAAAAATTTTGATTCAATAAAAAAAAAATTTAATTTGACTCAGTTTAATGAATGAATATCAATTTATTATAGTGTTATCACATTTTAATGAATGAATATCAATTTATTTTCAACCTCGTATTTTTCTTTTCTTTCTATTTTATCACTTACAATGTTGCTTTGTGGTTAGTTGATATGTCACTCATAGATTATATAAAGATCTATTGCGGTATGGCCTAATTAAAATATTTTAATCAATCTGGGATACAACAAAGTAAGAGAGGGAAAACTAAAATTGAAGATCAACGAAACAATAAAACTAAATTGAAGCTAATAATTTAACTGAGACAAATTAAATTAAATTTTTTTTTTTAAATTTTGTTGAAGGATTAGTGATCACAAATATAAATCACCCCATCACAACTCTTGTCGGTCGGCATGAATTGATAATCGGGCGGAATATTTTCTTCAACATGAAAATTAGAACCTTCTTGTGCAGCCATGACAACGTGTTTGCCTTTGTCAATTGTTTCTGGAAGTAATAGTAGAATTAAACGTAGGGATATTATATTGATTATGAGTATTATATATATATATATATATACACACACACACACACACATACAGAGAGAGAAAGAGATGGAATGAGTTAGAAGAGGATTACTATTCTGATAGAGTTAGGTCATTACACTTTCCATGAACAATCTTTGTCCATCATTCATCTATTTTCAAATTTTACGTCTCTTAACTAATTGGTGATACTTTATAAATTTTAATAAAAGATCGAATGGTAAAATTTAATTATTGAGTTAACTAAATTAAATAGATAACTAATTGTCTTTGAGATTAATATATAAACTTCGTACCATCTATACATTAATCGATTTTGTTTAAATAGGATTTAAATGGTAAAACGTATGAACCAAAAGCACATTTTTCTCATCTTAACTACCAATTATTTTTAACATCAAGGTAACCGTGAAACTAGTTTTGACATGGTTTGATTGGATGATAACATTTAGTAACCGTGAAACTAGTTTTGATAATTGGCTATGACATTAGGGCCAAATTAATGCATAGATCGTACGTAGCGTTTTATACTGTTACCATGAATGTTTTATGTATTAACAATATATATTTAATTAGAGATGGCCAAAAAAATCCGTCAAACCCAATACTCGTGAAGCTCACCTTCAAACTGTACTAGAATTACTCATTTAATCAAGTATTCGGGTTGGGGACAAGGTGTGGGAATTCACCCCAGGGCAGAGCACGGTTAGTAAGGGCCTCGTCCCATCCTGCTTAATCTTTTTTTAAAGAATTCAATAGTTTTAATGAAAAACTTTACGAAATTCCATTCGTTCTAATAGAAGATAACAACTAAGATTATCTAAAGAATATGATGAATAATAAAAGCCTTGGTCTATTAAACATATTTGAATAATTTAAATTTTAGAAATAAATAAATAAATTTGAAATTTAATAAATATATTATTGTCACACATTAATGAATGAGAACAATAAAATGAATTATTAGAAACTAAATTACTAAAAAAAAAAAAAAGTAAACGGGTAATAAATGCCCTACCCGACCCACCCTTTGCCATCCCTTTATTTAACCACTTATTAGTCTTAAGAGTGATCGATGGGTTGACTAGTACTAAACTTTAGACATAGATGAGGTTAATAATATTTTTTAAAATGCAAGGGGATGTATCTAATATTGTCTCACCATATTGATTTGTCTTAGGCAAGTGAAATATTCCAAATAAGTCGAAGAGTCACCCTAAAGTCGAAGAATATTATTCACAATCGTGTATTTGGAATTGAGTAATCAATTAAGAAACTACCAAAGATCAAATAGCATATTTTGACACTTTGTCGAGATTAATACTTGACATTAACATATATTTGTTCAGATAAAAAGACAACTGTAGATGTTACAAAACAAAATTGTGACTTTATCAACTCCTTGTTTGTGTCCTTTACAAAAGAGACAAGTCATCCCATGCATTTTATAGTCTCGAGCGTTATCATGAGAAAAGAAATTACTATCTATTGAAACTTAAGACCTTAGGCAGATTTTGATCTTGTTGGGATTTTTCTTTGTCGAGTACAAGAATATCGAGAGGATTAATGTCCAATAGACCCAAACCCCCCCCCCCCCCGGGTTACTGTGTAAAACACCTACAAAACGGTTTAGTATTCAAGACAGATTTGTAAGCTTATATGTATGCTAGCAATGCAGTCCTTTTTCATGCTAAGCAATAGCTACACATTAATAAAAGGGAAAATTTCATAAGAATTTAAATATCACACATTTCAAAATCAAGAAATTTCAAACTTCAAAATCAGATTTTTATTGAAATTGACTTATAATTTAATTAATTAAATAATTATTTTTTAATTAAATATATTTAGATCACATATCTGAACAATTTTTTCGCAAACTAACTATTTAATTAGTCACTTTTTGTTTTTTGATCACAAATCAGAAATTTTATGTCACATTATTTTAAGTTTACAATTTAAAATTTTTTTATAGGTCACAGTTTGTTCATCGGTCACAAATCAAAAAATTTATAAGTCGCGATTTATTTATTGGTCACAAATCACAAATATTATAAGTCACAACTTATTATACAGTCACAGATTAACAATTTTTTAGGTCACACACTATTTGTCGATACAATTTATATTTTTTATTGGTTACACATTCTTTATTGATCACAGATTAATTAATTTAATGATCACAGTAAATCAAATAATTCGTGATTACCACCGAAACTTGTGACCACCATCTCGCTACAGCTTCCAGTAGCACCACCACCACCACCACCACCGTCGTCGCCAAAACCACCACCAGTTCCTGACAATTGGTCATGAACCCCAAATAGTTAGTCATAGATATTTTCATACTGCACCGCAACCACAATCACAACCTACAACCATCACACCTAAAGCTACGAACAAAATAAAAATATATTCTCTATCTGATTAAGCAAGTATTCCACAAGGAGTGTTTATATACATGCAAATAAAATTGAATATTTTTTAAGTGATTATATTCACAGCACACATTTTTAAAAATATACTACATTTTAATTATATTAAGGGTACTTAACTTATGTGTGTTGTAACATTTATATTTTCAACTCCCCTTCCCCTGCGGAGCCACGAGTTATCTAATCTTCATTCTTTTAATAGCCAATAACTCTCTCTCTCTCTCTCTCTCTCTCTCTCACGCACACACTCTCTATTATTATTTCGATGAGCTGTGAAATCCTTGTCCTTTTTTCTTTGAAAGGTGAGATCCTCATTCTTGTGAATCACATAATTGATTTTTTACATACATTGAAATCATACCCATACGTGTTGCTCCTTCCACTCTGTTATTTTGCAGTCATCAAAATGGAAAATATTGTCAAAATATTTATTAGTTTCAAAATTCAATTTGTTATGCTATAAAAGAGGACTACTGGCTGACTAGGGAGCATTTGACACAATGGTAATAAATGGTTACTTGAGTTGCACTTTGATGTTTAGATGAACACTTCATCCTGAAAAGTAATGATTCTCAGTTTAGTTTTTCAAGAAATGATGTATATATTTATTGTATTTTGTTTCATTTAGTTTTCAACAAATGAGATGATGCTGATGTCATTTTCTGAGCATTAACTCTTCTATTTGATTATTTTAGACAGTTGAACTTATCAATTTGTTAGGCATCAAGCCTAGGGGTGGCAGTGCAAAAATTACCACTGTACTACATCATTAAATTTAGTATGAAAGTATCTATGATGAGTTGGAATAATATGAAAATTTAAAAAATATAAAAGCTCATAGTAAGGGGAAGTTCAATAAAAATAATAAGTATATGTCATAATGCACATTTTATGGTTTAACTTTCATTAATAGAGGAATATACTTATTGGCAATGATTGGCATGTCCCTTCTCACAAAATTAATGTTTGGAGTCCTATTTGCATTGGATTAGTGACACTTTACACGCATGAGTCACTTATACTATTTACTCCATTTTGATCTGAACTGAGTATGTGGAGAGGTCTATGACTTATTGATTTGACATTTGCATGTTCTCAACTGGGTTTTGAAATCGCCCCAATTCATAACCGGGTTTTGAAATCTTGATCATGGAAAGAATTGAATCTTATACCAAGAATTTTTTTTCAATCTTCAAAGTCTTCAATCCCTAGCTTTTGCCCTTTAATCTTGATGATTATGTGTTTTCTCTCCTTGGATCTTGCTCTCTCAATCTCAAGTTGTGTTTTTTTCTTTCCATGTGTAGAATCTCCTTCAATTCTCTTCTCTAGGGTTGTATTTATGCCTTATTCAAGCTTTGGAAGAGTTTTAGTTGAGTTGGACTTTTAAAAAGATGAATTTCACTAAAAACCTTATTTGACGCAGCGAGGTGCCTAGACGTTGTGATTGGGCGCCTAAGCGCTGACTTTCAGAAGAAAAATCAGAAACATAGCGTCTGAATGCTATCGTGAGCTTCAATTGCATTGCACAGTATTCAGTCTTTTTATCGTAACTTTTTCTTCCATTGTCAGATTGAGACGATTCAAGATGTGTTGCAAAGCTAACTCAAAGAGCTACAACTTTTCTTTAGATACCATTTTCAAATTCAATCATTTGTTATGTTAAAAATGGATCTCAATATGAGTTTGAAACGGTGCATAAATATTTTCGTTTGAATCTTGATGTGTGATCATATTTTGATTATATTTCGTCCCTTTGATGTCGTTCTTTATTCAATTGACTCCGAGCACTCTTAAACCTTCATCCTGAGGTCCGATATAACTCTTGAGTATTTACATTTCGGTCCTCGAACATTGGATCTTGCTCTTTTTCTGGGTTTCTTGTACCATCATTGAATTCTACTTATTCCACACCAAATGCAATAATTTAGACCATAATTCGTCGGAGAAGCAACTAAATATCATCGTTTTAAGGCCTTGAATAAGTGTATAAAATACACTTATCAGAAAACACATGTGATGGGAAATGTCACATAGTATGATAAAACTAAATTTGTTCATTTATCGTGAAACTATAATCCTTTCATCAATATGATCCGATCAATTACAAAATATAGATATATGTCAATCTCAATTATCAATTGTATTTTTTATTCCACTATTAAGTCAAAATAAGTCGAAACCCCTTTTCGATTTATGAGTACACCTTAACCAATGATTTCGTTGCCAACTTAACTTATCCATGTGGAATCTCCTAATCGGGTCTTCAATGTTTCATTCTATAACAAAATATTTACGTGTTCGTTTAAATGTTACCACACTTTAGTTTATGATATCAGCTACTTATTTCACAAGTAATAAATGTCACATGTGATGGTCTACCCGTAATAATGTATCCATATCTTGTTATTACATGCGACTATGAATAATTTAAAATTCAGTCATATATAATTTGTATTTCACAGTCACAACTCATTGTGATTAACAAATCATTAAGACTTTAATATACATACTCTATATTTTAATATCATTTTTTAAAATAATGATTCAAATAAATAGTAGATCTTATCAAAATAAATGCATTAAAGAGATTAAAAATGTTTACATCCTAAATCGATTGGACTTATGACATAGAAATGTCAACGAGCAAAGCCGATCCGGCTCGAGAGCCGAAAATTGACGCTCAAGCTTTTTGAAAACGGACTTTTTCTGGCTCGAGCAAAAAATCAAGAAAGCTCGGGTCAAGCCGAGTCGAAACGGGCCAAGCCGAGCTAACTCGATTTTTTCCCCTTTTTTCTCACCTTTAAAAGGCAGCCACCAACTGCCTGTGTTTAAAGGTAGCCAGCTACCTTTGTTTAAAGGCAACAGCTAGCTACCTTACACAGCATTGCTTGCAGGCCGACTCGGGCTCGGCCTGGAACCCCCAGATGAGGCTCAGTAAAATCGAGCCTCGAGCCGAGCCAGCTTGAGCTTTTCACAGGCTAGGTCACGGACGGCCCGAGCCCACGAGCCTTTTTGGTATCCCTAGTATGACATAACGCTTACAGCATAGTCATGCAAATGTAGATCTTTTTCTTTCTAATGCACTATAAAGTTAGTGTCTACTTAATCCTTTAAAAATATACATTTTTTAATTTCTTTCCTCTTTCTTTTGTTTCTTTTATTTACTTATGTTAATTGATTTAGGTGAAAAATATAAAGTTATCATGTTATCGATTTTAAAATTAGTCAAATTAAGGTCAAATGTTTGAATTTTGATCAACTAATGAATTTTTAGATGAAAACCATCCAAATGCCCTTATATTGCATAGTTTTGAAAGGTTTGGGGGCTATCTAGTAAAATTTAAAAGTTTGGGTACTATCTACGCTGTGTTGAAAGAGATTTCAAACCTTCGCTGCAAATTTTTATATTATTTATTTGATCAGTTTGTACTTCAACAAATTTTCTTTCAAGCCAGAAATTTTTTTCTTATCTAAAGAATTAAATCGTAAGTTAAAATTTCATTGCTGAATCTTTTATTGATTTATTGATTTAAGTTTGCGTGGAGACAAATTTATTAATGTTATAACTTTGATGTTTGGAATGTTTTGATTTAAGTGTAATAGTAAAATTTCAAATCAATAATTTTTTTTTTTTTTTTCATTTGTTTGAAAATATTCTTTCATGTCGATAAAACTGTGATTTGAAACCAAATCAAATTGCAAATATCTGTTTGGTTTGAAATTTTATTAATCGTTTCAAATGGTTTGACTTGAAAATAGTTCAAAATCCCATAAATAGAATTATGTTCACTCATGCATATGCCACTCTATTATAATTAACATTATATTGTAATATAGATAGTATATTATTGTTTTAAAAATCAATTTCGTGTTAAAAAAAATACAACGTAGCATGTTTCATGAAATATAATTTAAGGAAGAATTAGTTGATATTTGAGAATATGATAAAATGATCGACATATTCATGCTTCTCAAGAGAAAATTGTTACCAAATATTATTAAGCTCTTCCTTTCTTTGATATTGATACAAGAGGTTTTTAAATTGAAAAAGAAAAAAGAAAAAAGAAAAAAGAAAAAAGAAAAAAAAAAGAAAAAGAAAAAAGTAGATAACATAAGAGGTACTCTATCAAGAAAATTACAACTTCCTTATTTATAGAGTAACATTTCAATGAAACCAACATGGAAACATTTGAAGAAATACAAGAAGAAAGATGTTGTGGGCTGAAAGATCCACTGTTTTTGAAAAAGAAAAAATGGAATTCATTTACGTTTTTCATCTTCACACAAAAATAGCCCTTCAGACAATGGATATGGTTTGTGGGAGCAACGTTATTCATCACCGTTGATATTAAACACAAATCTATGACCTTAAATGACATGTTTATTTAAATACAAAGTCACATGACTCATTAATTGAACCTATAAAGTGTAGCCACCTAAGTAGTGCTCCATCACCATTAGTGCTCTATAACATTATTCTTGTTTATGGTGGGATATTTTCATTATTTTCTAGGATTTATTGAAATGGAACATAGTATTAAATGGCACGGGGATGACTACTTTGGTTTTGTCCCCTACAAAGACAGGGCTTCGATATGGGATGGTTATCTCCGTCATACTTAACCACTACAAAGTTGATTTCACCAATGAGGTTGCTTTATCCCCACACCCCAATTCCGAATTAAACCAGAGTACTTTGAAGAGTATTGGGTATGTGTTAAAGAATGGAATAGAGAGAATTCCATGTTTAAGGAAATTCAAATATGTTCACAAGGGTTCGACTTCACAATCACCACCACCTAAAGCTGCCTTTAGGAAGGACTTAGATAAGTTATTTGAATGCTGGGAAATTACTTCCGGGGCATTGGCTTTTCATACTTCTAAGTTTGCTTCTTTTTCTGAGGAGTCAAAGCAACATTATGAGAGTTTGGCCACTCGGTGTCGAGCTCTTAGTGCTGACTGACGTGGGGCTTTTGTTACTATGGCAGAAAGGCAAACAAGACTGGAGGCACATCAAAAGGGTATCGAGCAATGTTTGAAAGCATTGGAAGAGGCCGCTTCTGAGAACAATAAGAGGAAAAGGAAGGTAAAAACTCCCTAGACTCAACCCAATGGCCCTTATTAGTTCCTTCCTGTTTATGTTTCAAACTTAAGGAACTTATGGCCATGGTCTTCTCAACTTAATTTCTACTCTTTCTGCTTTAAATTTCTTAAGTTATTTAGAAGTTTAAAAGCCTATGTGTTGCCTAATTTTGATGGGGTTGTTTCTGCCCCTTATTCTCTTGGTTCGGATGAAAACTAGACTTGCTTTAGCTACTGTTCTAATGGATCTTCCTCCATTTGCATCAAAATACACAAATTTTCCCCTTGCCTCTCTTTGAACATTTATTTAAGGAAAATTGGTATAAATCCAACATTTATATCGTGTGATGAGACATAAGTTTGTCTATTCAAAGGGAGAGAGAGTCAAACAACAGAAAAAGAAAACTAGCTGTTATAGGTCATGCAAAAGAGAACTTAACAAAGAATTAGTTGCCATTTGAGAAAATGATTATGATTGTAGACAAATGTTAGCCAACAAAAATTTGTTATCAATGAGGTATCAAGTCTTGAAAAAATTACAACTTTGTTATTGACGGAGTAACATATGAAAGAAACTAACATGGAAACAGTTGAACAGAGCCAGAAAAAAGGTTTGCACAGATCAAGATTCAAGAATTTATGCAACTAATCTTCCAATAGATGTAATATAAAACCTATTTGGATAATCTCAAATTTGTCAAGACAAGAGTTAACTTATTGCTTATGAATTGTTGGACATTGTATACATAGAGGTGTAAAACGTGGTAGACCATCCAGAAAAATAAGAACCCCAGCACTATCCCTGCCAACCTTAGGCTACATGCCATGTTCAAACATTATTTTCTTTTTGTTAATTTTATAAGAAAAAAACGAAAACGGTATTGAGGTTTCAAGATCTAATCCCGACACTATAACACCTTCAGGACTAAACTTCAAACTACTTTCTAAGGCCACACGTTACTTGCATGCATTCATGCTGAAATGGAACAGACTTCTATACGTAAAAAATTGGAACCTAATTCATGTACTATGCGTTTCATAGAATAATAATTTGCATAGTTTAGGAAAATCTCATGCAAATATGTTGTTTCCAAAGTTTTAGCCCTGAACAGTGTGATCATTGATCTTCAAAATATAACATAAACTAGCTCAAAGCTCATCATGAATTTTTAAAAATTCTATTGTCGATCTCTTGAGGTGTACTTTATATCGCTAGACAAAAATAAGAGTAAAAATATGCGAAAAAAATCAGAAAAAAATGTGAATGATTCCATAGCAGGGTCCTATTTTTCATTGATAGCACTTGTAAAATAATAATTTCTCAATTAATATTCACACATAAAATTTGGGGTATTACATAGACAACTTGCCTCTTCAGATATGTTGCTCCATGACACGGTCATCTTAGGTCATGTTGAGACTGAGTTTGGCCAAACAACGACAAGCACTCCAATGCTATTCGGACACCTCTACACTTTTATCAAGTAGTTTGAATCATAAAATGGTTTTCAACATCGTACAAAAGGGAGAGAGAAAAATTGAGCAGCTGACTAGGGGCCCTTTTGGGTTTTTTTTTTTTTTTTTTTTTTTACAACCATTTTTGGTGATACCGTTCATGAGATTAAGAAAATCAATACTTGCTAATTTCTTTTCACTGATTTTTGATGATTTTTAAATCACTCAAAATCGGTGTATATGTTGTAAAATAATGAGTGTTATGAAATTAAAGGAAAGAGAGAAAATAAAAGAAGAAATAGAGAGTCAAAACTCAATTGTGTATTATTATGAACCAATACCCTATATTTATAAGGTTCAAAATAAAAGTTACAATTGGAATAAAATAGATCTTCTAAAATAGATAAAACTTACTCATGTATCATGATAATACTAACTAATTGTCAATAATTATTTCATTATTTTACAACACTCCCCTTTGATGATTATTTGTACAATAACTGCCTCGTTAAAAATCTTGTTTAGTAAAAACCTAAAGGGGAAAAAAATCAAACAAAGATATAAAGAAAATGCCGCCTCATTAAAATTTTGTTAGGAAAATTCAGTAGGACAAAACCTAGAGTAAGGAAAAAGAGTATACCTACTCCTTTGATGAAAATCACTGAAGATCTTTGAATCAATACATTCCAATACTTTGAACCAATTTCTTGAATGTAGATGATGGCAGTGAATTTGTCGGATATCGATGTCCCCATTTTTTAGAAGCTCATATGTATAAAAGAATTTTGGAGAAATATGCTTTATCCTGTCACATTTGATATAGCCTCTTTTAAGTTGTGCAATACAAGCTGCGTTGTCTTCATATAAAATTGTTAGACTATCTTTTATTGAAGTTAACCCACATGATGCTTGGATATGATGGGTCATGTTTCTCAACCATACACATTGTCGGCCTGCTTCATGGATTGCAGTAATTTCAGAACGATTGAGGATGTAGCTCTCAAGGATTGCTTCACAGATCTATGAAATAGCTGTTTCTCCGCCTGTAAACACATAACTTGTTTGTGGCTTAGCTTTATGTGGGTCAGATTGATAACCTGCATCTGCATATCCCAGTAAAGTAGATCCTGGCTTTTGAGAATAAAATAATTCCAAATCAATTTTGACCTTAAGGTAACGAAAAATATGTTTAACACCATTTCATTGTCTTAGAGTTAGTGTAGAGCTATATTTCGCAGGGAGATTTACAGAAAAAGGTATATTAGGTCAAGTGCAATTTACATGATAAGTTAATGCTCTAATTGCACTAAGATATGTTACTTCAGGACCACGAACCTTTTCTCAAGTGGACGAAAATGGATCTTTTTTCGCATCAAGTGATCAAACAACCATACGTAATGCCAATAAGTGTACATTATCCATATAAAAATGTTTTAAAACATTTTTTGTATACGTAGATTGGTGAGCAAATGTTCACTCTGCAATCTGAGATAAAATTTAGTTTTTCCCAAATCCTTCATTTCAAATTCATTTTTCAAATAATTTGCAATTTTTTTGAGCTATTCAGGAATTCTAATTAAATTTAAATCATCAACGTAAACTGCCACAATTGCAAATCTGATATCTGCTTTCTTTCTGAAAACATATGGGTAGACATCATCATTTTTATAATTTCCATTCAACAAAAATTTGCTAAGACAATTATACTACATGTGTCCGTATTATTTTAATTCATATAATGATCTTTGCAATTTAACTGAGACATGGTTCTCGGGCATGTATCATTTGTTCGTGGCACTTTATGTCCTTTGGGAATTCTCATATATATGTCACTATCAAGTGAACCGTACAAATAGGCAATTACTATATCCATAAGGCACATATCAAGCTTCTGTAATACAGTCAAACTAATTAAGAATCTAAAAATAATGGTATCCATTACGGGAGAATATGTTTCCTTATAATCAATTCCTGCTCGTTGTAAGAAACCTTAAGCTATGAGTCGGGTTTTGTATCCTGTAATTTCATTATTTTTATTTCTCAAAAGGGATTACATTTTCAAGTGTTCGAACAATTAGTCCAAACACTTTTCATTTCTCCAAAAAATTCAATTTTGCCTGTATGACTTCTTCCATTTTGACCAATCATTTTTATTTTGACAGTCTTTAACCAATTGTGGTTCAGGATCCTCATTTTGCATAATATCAAGAGCTACATTAAAAGTGAAAATATTATCTATAACAACATTATTTCGTTTCCATAAATTATGAGATCACATATAATTTGTTGAAATCTCATTATTTTCGAACACTTTTGGTTCTTTAGGAACCATATTTTCAATATCTGATTGATCAATCTTTTCTAATGTGACTTCTTTCGAAGTTTTTGGTTGATTTTTCTCTTGTACTTTTCTTTTTCGAGGTATAGAGTCTTTTGAACCAACTGCTCCACCACGCATTTCGACGTATTCGAGATTTATTTGCTACAGTAGATTATCATACAGGGACATTAATTTTTGCTAGAATATTTTTTGTCGGTATATATAATTTTATCACTTTTCTTGTGTCAACAATGCATCATGTAATTGATTTGCAACTCTTTGCAAATGAATGATTTTTCAACGTACTGCGGGGATCAAAATGAGATATGGTTGTCTCATTCCAAGATATTTTACCTTGTTTTTCAGAATGTAGTTTTTCCCCTCCTAAAGTTGGGAAAGTTATTTTATCAAAATGATAGTCTACAAAACGTGCAGTAAATAAACCACTCATTAAAGGCTCAAGATACCTGATGATTGATGGTAAATCAAAACCGACCTAAATTTCAAGTCTTCGTTAGAGACCCATTTTAGCATGTGTGGGGGGGGGGCTGAAATAGGGATTTGGACAGCACAACAAAAAATTTGTAGGTGAGAAATATCAGGTTTATGACCAAATGCAAGTTGTAAAGGTGAATATTAATAATAAGCAGTTGGTTTTATACGAATTAATGATGCAGCATATAATATGACATAATCCCAAACAGAAGTTGAGAGCTTTGTTTCATAAGTAATGGTCTAGTAATAAGTTGTAGACGCTTAATAAACGACTATGTTAAACTATTTTGTGTATGGAGATGCGCAATTGAATGTTCAAATACAATCTCGATTGACATACAATAATTATCGAATATTTGTGATCTAAATTCACCAGTATTGTCAAGGCGAATAGTCTTAACTGAGTAATCGAAAAATTGTGCTTGTAATTTCATAATTTGAGCAAGTAGCCTAGTAAATGCTACATTCCTAGTGGAAAAACAGGTAAACATATAACCATTTAGTAGAAGAATCAATTAATATCATAAAATAACGAAATGGTCTCCATGGTGAGTGTATTGGCTCACAGATATCTCCAGGAATTCTTTACAAGAAAGTTGGAGATTTAATATTGACATTCATAGTCGAGGGTCTAATGACTAACTTGCCTTACGAACAAGCTGCATATGAATAAACATTAGGTGAAAGAATTTTTTAATTCTTTAAAGGATGTCCATATGAGTTATTTATTATTCGTCGCATCATTATACCTCTTGGATGTCCAAGTCGATCATGCCAAACTATAAACTTTTTTGGCTCAATGAACTTCTGGTTCTTGCATTATTTGATTCAATCATTTTTATAAATGTATAATACATGCCAAATGAAAGCATATGAAAATTCTCTTTTATCTACTTCTTGTCATATACAAAAAAGCTATGCAAAGATATTCAATATGATATCCATTGTAGTGGATATCTTTAAAACTAAACAAATTTTTTCTGAATTTGCTAGAATAAAGTGTATCATCAATATATAATTTTGTATTATTTAGTAAAATAATACAAGCTCTTTTTGAGCTTTCAATGATATTCGATACACCAGATTCGTATGAACATTATTTTCTGCTAATATTAAGTCCAAAAAATATTTTTTTGTCTTGAAAAATAGTATGTGTAGTTGTACTATCAATGTGTTTTGATAATCCATCATGAATCTATAAATAAAAAAAGTAAATATATTTTAAAAAAAACTTGAATTTAAATTTTAAAAAAGGGTTAACAAAATTTAGTACTATGAAATTAATGATACATAATAAAGTTCAAAACTTTTATATGAAAAGTAAAAACATATTTCAAAATAAAAGGAAATACCTGAGACATAGAAAATAAACTAATAATATCTTCCATCACACTGCCCTTAATTAGATGGCCAATATTCTCATTTGGATCAACAAAAAAATCGGAGATATCCAAAGAATTCACATCAATTGGACCATCATAATCAGCAAAATTTGTCACTATTTTTGCCTTTCCCTTGATAAATTTTTGGTAGAGATCCACGACATGTTTTGCCGTACGATAAGTACGTACCCAATGCCCTTTCATTCCATATTTAAAACAAATTTTTCATGCTCATTTTTAGATGTGCTGCTTTCATTTGATTTGTGCCTTTTGAAATTATTGTTTTGTTGTTGATAATTTAGTTGATTATTTCTTCCATGATTTATTCCACAAGCACATCTATGTCTACGTCCACATCCACGTCCACATCCTTGTTTTGATATTGCATGTACTTCAGGTAATGCAGTTCCATTGCTTTAGGTTGGACGTAACCTATGATTTTTCATCAACAGTTCATTACTTTGTTCAGCGACTAGCAAGCAAGATA
This sequence comes from Olea europaea var. sylvestris, assembly GCF_002742605.1. Taxonomy (NCBI): domain Eukaryota; kingdom Viridiplantae; phylum Streptophyta; class Magnoliopsida; order Lamiales; family Oleaceae; genus Olea; species Olea europaea. Next base: position 483,242 of record NW_019247998.1, on the reverse strand, counting down.
TAAGTTTTAAATACTTCTTGAAACCATGCTCACGATATTGCTACAGCAGGAGCACATTCGAGGCGTAAAAGGTGGAAAAAGTTTTCTCAAACATATCTTCATCGGTAATTTTTTTCTCTACACAAAGTTAACTTTGAACATATTCTGAACAATTCAAAATTTTACTCGCTAACAGTTTTAAAATCTTACAAACGAAGGTGTATCCACTCATAGCGGACATTGGGGAGGACTATAGTCCTCTAATGATCAAATCTTTCAGTTAATTTTTTTTCAAAGAACTTGTAGATCTTTCTCAGTGAGGTATTCAATTTTTAATCTATCGTAAAGATGGTGACGAAGGAAGATCAGTGCTTTTACACGATTGTGCAAGGATTCATTGATTCCTTCTTTTATTGTCTCTCCCAAGCCTTTTGAAACAAGATGGATATCAGTATCGAGTACTCATGATAGATAATTTTTGCCAAATATGTCAAGTGCAGTGCAGCAAACTCAAGTTTTATGATGTTTTCCATTTGATTAACTACACAATAAAACAAAAAAAAAATACAATTAGTTTCAAAGAATATGATTAAACATCACATAATAGTTAATCAAATAGTCAATATCAACTTGACATAATTTACATGTGTTTCCTTCAGGGATAAACACTAACTCTAAATAATATATTCTTCGAAATATGTGCTACTTTGAGAGCACATTGTATTTCACTATTGCTTCTTCAAGAGCAATATATCAATATTTTTCTGGAATATTGAAAATCATAATTTATGTTCTTCAAGAGCATATAATATTCTTTTGGAATATTAATTTTAATATTGTGCTACTTCATGAGTATCAACCTGATATAATATTAATTTAAAAATTCAATGACAACAATAACTTATATGTTAAATGATCATAAAGAGACTCTAAAAGCATTTAAACAAATTAAAGACATAAAAAGTAATCTAGAATCATTATAAACATGTATAAAAATAAAACAAAGAACACATCAAAAAATGCATTTGAACAGTCTCATAATCAAATCTTGATATTAGAAATTTGTTTAACAAGTAATAGTCGAACACACATGATTAAAAAGTGAAGGTGTACGGTCTCGTGTAGAAGTGGTGCACACGGTCCAAAAGTGATTTCAATTAGTGATAATGACCAGAAAGAATTTGTTGATTTTGTAAATGGAGAAAAATAATATTACAATATGTTGCATTTTTGTTATAAAGATTTTCTAGAGAAAGTAGTTTGTTGAATGGAAAAATGTTCTCAAAATATTTGACATACAATGTATGAGGAATTGAAAAAAATTCGCGAGGACTAGACAAGTACGATGTTGCTCAGCGCTTTGTTTACAAATTGAAAAAAATCGACGCTCGTGCTGATAAAGTGTTATAAAACGAAATGGAAGAGAGAAAATAAGAGAAGAAATAGAGTCAAAACTCAATTGTATATTATTATGAACCAATGCCCTATATTTATAGGGTCCAAAATAAAAGTTACAATTGGAATTAAATAGAACTTCGACAGTGAGATAATTATTGATGATTATTTAGTGTAATCATGATTCATAGATTAGGCTTATCTTGTCTAAAAGATCCATTTCATTCTAATTGTAACTCTTATTTTGGACCCTATAAATGTAAAGCATGGGTTTATAATAATACACACAAGTCTACTAACTTCTCTATATTTTCTTCTCTTTTCTTTTATTTTATAACATGTTATCAGCATGATGATCTCGTAACATGAAGCTTGCCCCATCAAATGAATTCTTTTCTCTAATTCTTGATCAAATCTTTTTTGCTATCTAGTATTTATATACATGCATCTTGAAAATTGTGAATAGAGGGACATTGAAAGTGGGTGAATTGACTGTTGCGTGCATTTATTATATTCAAGTTTTGTGGCTAGACTTTTGCTTGCGAGTTATCCAATTTACAGAGGGATTTTTCAAAAAAAAAGAAAAAAAAAGAAAAGTATTTGAAGCATGGGATGTTAAAATATATTGCCTTTAATCGTCGCGGAACCTTCTAACTAGGTTCAATGCAATAGGCAAATAAAAAATTGATATTCTTACAACAGGTAATTGATTCCAAAATTTTTGTTCTAAAAAAAAATATGTATTTAATTATTTATCACATTCATAGTTTTTTTAATATATATTATAGTATATAAATTTAGCACTTAGATGTCTCTCTATTACGAATAACTTGTTTGTGCTCCTGAAATAGTACAACATTGTTAATATTCTAAGAAAATATATTACTTTTGAAGAAGTACTACTCTGCAAATATTTACATTCTATTAGAAAACATGTTTATGAAGAGTTCGTGTTTTAATGTTGCACAACATTATTAATATTCTAAAAGGAATATTATTATTGACAGATATTTTAATTAGACGTTACTTACTCCCGAAGAGAATAATTAAATACGATCTAACATAAGTTATATTTTTACTCCTGAAGAGTAAATTCTTATAAAATTTATTATCTCAAATAATATTATGTTATTGCTCCTAAAGAGCATGACACTACATATCCAATATTTCAGAAGAATATTGATATTGTTGTTAAAGAAACGATAATAAAATACAATGTGCTCTTTCAAGAGCACATGTTTTGAAGAATATATCATATTTAATTTATGAATTTGTGTTTATCCCCAAAGAAAAACATACGACTTATATCATGTGGACATTGATTATTATATGATTGTATAATGTTTAATCATATTTTTTGAAATTAAATAACTGAATTATATCTTATACTGAACCAAAAGTTCAATTTGATTGGCATGACCAGTTGGACCATTACTGATCAACAATAATGCGAAATTAAAAATTCAAATGAATATTCAATGAAAAGCCAGAAGATTCTTCAATTCAATGATATATGATGTTTGTTCTCTTTCATGAATTTTTTCATTAATCATCACTAGCTAAAATAGGGATTGAATTTCCTATATTTATGAAAATTAATTAGACTCATACATGGGGCCTCATTATTATCCACGTTGACCAACTAAATTATTTGTATCCAATAGATTTGATATATATACTAGATGATTGCATGGTCTTCTCAACCTGAAGTTTGCAAAATTACTGCTCAAATTCTAAATTGTGAGCATAATTTTCAAATTATATAATCAAGATTGTGTCTTGTTAATGCTAGTTGATATAAATCTCAAAATTTTAATTAATGTTAATTGAGATGTTAATAAATGGTTTGACACTATTGTTTGTTAAACGTCTCTAATTAATTTAATTAAGAACAAGGTACTTCCATTTTTGTTTGAGGAATTCCATTGCACCTCATGCCAATATCTCAGTTCTCCCTATAGTCAGAGCCTAATTTTTTCGTCTACTTATTTTGATGGTGTATATATGTAAAATTGATCCACCATAATAAAATGAGATAGAAAATAAAGAATGCTGAGAATAATGTGTAGCTTGAACCATTATCTCAAATGAGTGATATTTAATAACACAATTTATTGATTATCAATTTTGATTAGACAATTCTCTCAGCATTAGGGGAGGAATTAAAAAGTTGAAAATAATTTTCTAAATCCTCACAAAAGAATTCAAACCAGAAGTTTGAAAGATAATTTATTTAGATATATTTACTGATCAAAGAGATCAAAAATATCTTACACATCAATTTTAAATGCTCAAATACGAATTGATGTCCTATAAGGACAATTGGATAGTATTATATTTGTTATATTTATAACACGCCTGAAGCGTGATAGTATTCGATTCTAATAATAAAAAAAAACTTCAAACGAAGATGAGCAATTAGCAAAGATGGTCCCAATTAAGGAGGCATGAGAATCAAACTAAAAAACTTCTGAACATCTGAACTAGATCCTTTCCATGATTATGGCAAAAATGGATGATTTGTGTATAGGTAAATTATCAATTAATAAATATAAATAACATAATTTTATCATAAGCATAACAATATTATAGCGATATAAACATTATAATTTGACAATAAGAAGAGGTTTAGAAATACAAGCCTTAGGAGTAATCTTAAGTATGTTATCATAAAGTCGTTTTGCCTACTCTTCGTGCGGGTTCTTTCGACAATACACAGCTTCAAGATAAAAACCCATGTTGCTCACGACTGATTTTTCCTCTGTGGGTACGCTCATAGGGAGACAAGTGAACGAACCTTTATCGAGTTGCCAAAAGTATATGAACATAAAATATATGGAATATGCTACTTGTACATAATACGGTGTTCATAACGGTGCCCACTTCTTCATTTGGACACCGTTATGAATACCCTGATGTACGTGTAACATAACCCAAAATATATAGGGAGTACTTTCAAGTGGTTTTTAGGATATATACAACAATGAAATTCAATCACCTTTTACAGTAAAATTTCAACCCCCAGATTTATACCATCAAAACACAAGTTACAATATGTATTATGGTGTTTTAATTTTATGTTAAAATTGAAAATTAAAGGTTTTAATTTGAAAGGTTAAAACTTTTATTTTTAAATTACAAAAATCACCCACAAGTTTTAAACTTTCAAAATAAATATATATAATATATTGTGGCAACGTTATACTGTGTAATAGATGTAGGTGTCTTTTGGATTTGAACCTTATTTAGTGATAACAATTTTCATTTAAGGAAGCCTAATGGACTAAGCATTGAATTAGGTCCATTTGGCGAAACTTTAATTGTTCCACACACATTATCAATTTAGGCTCTAGTTCATAACATGTCATAATCTTGATTCTAGTAAGAGTCTCTAGCTTAATCCCATAGTTAGGGCCTCATGGCAACTTTTACATTAGGGCTGTAAGCAAAAACCGCCAAATCGAAAAATCGAATCAAAATCGCAACCGTTAGTTTGGTGCCATGTGGACTCCTCAAATAAATGGTTTTGGACCAAACCAAACCGGTCAAAAAGGGTTTCGTTTAGGTTTGAGAATTTTAATTGTGATTTTAAGCCAAAACGGACCAGCAAAAAAGTATATAAAAAAAATAAGAAATGAAAATTTTTGAAAATTCATCCAAATATATAAAATTCAATAGTTTTGTGACTTTTGTCATTTGTGGGTAATTTTGTCAATTTTTAATTTTCTATTACATATATATTATTATTACCCAAAAGTCCTAATTAGTTATTATTATTATTTTTGTCAAGTTTTAATTTTTGTCTTGGGCAAAGGACCTCAAAAGCCATACGAGGTCCAAAATGGAAAAGAGGAAGGATTTGGGCTTGGACTATATTACTTAGGAGTTCATTAGGTGCACAGATGGTTGTGGCTTGTATATGCGGAAAGAATCGGTTGCAAACTAAGAAGGAACTTATAGTGCTGCACCAATATTTAGATGAAGTGGAGGTATTGGATGATTCAGTTGTGGTAGGTGCTTTATATTTTTTATTACCACATTTTTGAAGATTCTCTTATCGATCTAATATCTAGTACTATGATAATGTAATGAATGCATTTGTTTGACTACGCAGGCAATGTATCATGTGTGACAACAATTGATATTTGAGTATATGTGAGAAACTAAGTTCGTAACAACATACAACCGTAAGTTTGTGTTCTTGTTATGTTTAGATATTATAAACAATTACATTATTATTGTGCTTGGTTATTCTCTTTGTCTAATAAGTACCATTTTTTTTTGCAGATATGATGATCATGACTTGTTGGACATCATTAATGTTTTTGGCCTTATATTTAGTTTAGTAAATTTTTATTGTAACGTTATCGTAACGTCATTAGCCTAAAAATGATGAACAAAAAACTATATTTTAGTTTATTTTGATTTCACTTTGATTTAGTTGGTATTTAAATTTATAGTAGATATATTTAGTTTATTTTAGATTTATTGTTAGTAAGATATAAATATATATTGAATTCAATGAGCGTAAAAGTAGACAGGCAAAAAAATATACGGCAAAATCGACGGTTTAAAATCGGACCAAACCGTTAGGTTTAGGTTTGAGTTTTTTTCAAATCTTTTAAAATGGTTTAGTTTAAGTTTGGATTTTTTTCAAACCAGTTTGGTTTGAAAATCTGTCAAAAATCGATAAAATCGGACCGTTTACATCCCTATCTTACATAGTCCTCCAGGGGTGCATGTCACCCACTCTCCTGAGAATTCTTGCCTCGGTACTCATTGAAGGTTAAGCCTTTTCTAACATCTCATTAATTAGCACTTCCACCTTAGGGATGAACACAAATAAAATAGTGCTATTGCAAGTCACGTGGTGTAGGTTGTTTCTACTTCATTAAACCTTCTTCATGGGATCTCTAATTACAAAGGTAGGGTTACTCCCAGAAGTGACTCCCTTACGGGGCTTAAGCCTATCCCCCTCGATAATTTATATATGTCCATCTTGGACTATATTTATTCATGTCCCTATTGGATAATAAATTGATACCATAATATTTACAAGCTCTTATTCTCAGTCTGCAATTAGCACACCTGCCAAATTTTCTTAAAATTTCTAAAATATCAATAACATGTATTTAAGTAAGATAAACAAATGAAATTTAGAAATTGACTTCTAGTAATATGTTTACGCTAATTCATCCACTGAGCTCTTGCATTTCGCCTATATGTCTACAATTTTATTTTAGTACTTTTCAAAGTCAGTTTTATAACAAAGTATTTCGGGTGCATCTATTTGAAATTTTAAACACCCCCACATTCCAAATATATCCAACTTGAATAGAGTATATGATCTTACAATTTCTTTCTTGATAAGATCCAACATTGTGTAGAGATAGTTAATGCACATGTTTGCCACACTTTCATGATTTTCATCCACCAGTAGATCCACAAATTCTTATTAAACATATTAGCAAAGTATTATAACAATAAATTATAACCAAATAATTGATTATATTTAGAATACCTACCAAAGTAGGAGTACCACTAATTATGAATGAGATTAAAACAATACCATAAAATAAATTCACATTCTCATAACATTTTGCTTCCTAGATTTAAGACATTGCACTATGTCTTGGAGGAAAAGAAACATTTAGACCATTAAAATATAGGTTACAATATAGATTATGAGTTTTTAATTATGTATTAAAAAGGTAATTAAAATAGAAATTTGAAAAATTAAAATTACCTTTAATTCTGAAATTTAAAGCTAATAGGTTTATGTTACAATATTTAGGACAATAACTCATATATGATTTTTAATAAGTTTTGTTCTTCCTTCAAAATTTTATAATCATCACATACTAAAGAAAATGACTAACAGCCTAGGAATCATCAAATGTTTCTTTTCAAAATAAAGTAAAACCTAAAAAGTCCAAACCTAATGCTTTACGGCAATAAAGTGGAATATGCTAAGAAACACTATTAACTCTTCTTAGAACTTCAAGTACTCATACATTATACTTATGACCAAAGCAAAAATATATGCCAATATTCACTCTTTGAGTACATGTGTGCAGAGGATCACATCTTAGTATATTTCTTCATTGGAAATTCTTGAGAACGAGTTAAATTTATCCCTTTGCATCTTACACTATATATAATTTCCAATTTATACTTCCCTTTTTTTTGGTTACTAATATTCATTCTGAAACAATTATTTGTAAAGCCTATTGATAAAAAGGATATGAATTTTTTTTAAAAAAAAATCTCCAAAATATAGTATACAATATTATAACCTCAATCATTTAAGTGTCGATTACGTCATTTTATACAATCAATTCAATAGTTTATTCTATTTAAATTATAAAACTTCTCTTTGAAACATTTACTCGTACCTTTTATTATCAATAGGTTAAAATTAAACAAATAAAATCTGAAATGAATAACAATCATTTCCTAGCATAATTTGATTAATAAGTTTCCATTTCCACAAATATAGATGTAGGTAATTTTAGAATATCACTAGCAAACTTATATTATGACCGATTATTCACCTAGTCATTGACAAAACAATTGCAAAATTCATGTATATGCATAAATATTAATGATGATATAGAAATCCCATAATCTAACCATCAACCTAAGCATCATAGCTTGGAAAGTGTTTTTCCTATGGTGGTCATCAAGTAAGCAAATAGAAATTAGAATCATAATAGTATAAGATGTATATTCAACACTTTTTCAATCACTTTTTAATTCTGTAACATATATTAATAACAATATATATGAGTTACAAATTACAAATATAAAACAGAAATAGATTATTTCATGAGTCATGTTAAAACTAGTACATGAAAGGTAACTACAAGCATGCTACAATTCTACAGATTTATGCAAAGAGGTATAGAAATTGAGAGTTATGAAAGTCATCAATGAACCATCTTAATGAGTAAACTCAACGGATGAAAATCTCACATCGGTTAAATATCGAAATATTAACCAATTTAAAAAGATTTTGGGCTACTCCTCTTAACAAGGTTGACCTTATTAAGATGGACCCCAAATCTTAACATGGTATCAGAGCCCATTAAGCTCCAACGAGCTATTCGATCCGATTATAAGTCTCAATGAATGAGCAATGGATTGCCAGATTAGTTTGTTCAAACAAATCACTATCTTGTGGGAGCATGTTAAGGGATAAAAATCTCACATCGGTTAAATATCGAAATATTGACCAACTTAAAAAGATTTTGGGCTACTCCTCTTAACAAGGTTGACCTTATTAAGATGGACCCCAAATCTTAACAACCACTTCACTAAATTAAGGCATACATGTTAGCAAGTTCATTGCTTCAATGAAAATAAATTTTCATAACCTATTTTGACTAGCTTTCCTTCCTCTTTAACAATGAAACTTTTCTCTTCGAAAAGTGACTAGGACTATCACAGGACACTGTATGCAGTTGTTTAAAATTTACCACAAGTAGCATAGTGCATACGTAGTCTTCATCAATTAAAAGTCCTGGACTGGAGACTGATTTAAATAATTCTAAATCAATTCTGAAGGGTCAAAAATGCTTGCCATGTTCTGTTAATGGTTTATGCTAATGGCAGCAAATTGGACAATAAAACTTCAAAATTAGATCTGTAATGAAAGTATAATGATGGTGAATTTAGTTATAAACATGCATCTAAATCACTAAACAAAATACAAAATCAGCAAAAATAATTTTTCATTTCAATCCAATACTATTTTAAAGGCTTCTCTCTGCACTTATAATGATAAAACACATATAGCTTATATATGTTTTAACACACACACACACACACACACATACACACACATATCTTCCATTATTAAAATAGCATCAAACTATGGTATATAACTTTACCTCTTGAATATTACAAATAAAAGGATCACCTTAGTACAAGATAATAGCTAAGATGTTCAAACCCAAAACTACACACTTACTTTTCAAAAATCATATTAAACAATCCATGAGAACGGGTCATTTACACACTAATCACTCAATACGACTTTAGATTGTTGGGAAAAATGGGTGATATATGTGTAGATAAATTATCAATTAATAAATATAAATAACATAATTTTATAATTGCATAAACATAACAATATTATAGCAATATAAACATTATAACTCAACAATAAGAACATGTTTAGAAATGCAAGTTTTAGGGAGTCGCGTCAAGGACGTTTCCTAAAGTCATGTTGTCCCCCTTTGTGCGGGTACTTTTGGCAATATGCATTGACTTGCCAAAAGTATATGAACATAAAATGTATAGGGATTACTTTCAAGTGGTTTTTAGGTTAACAATGAAATATAATCACCTTTTATAGGTAACATTTCATGAACCCTCACATTTATACCATTAAAACACAAATTACACTATGTATTATGATTTTTTAATTTTATGTTAAAATTGAAATTAAATGTTTTAAATTGAAAGGTTAAACTTTTATTTTTAAGTTACAACAGGTTAAACCTCTTTCCATGGAATGCTCAAAAGGCCCCTCAGACTCCTCATTGTTGCCTTACAGTTGTACTCGTGACTCATTTGGACTCATTCTTCCTCAGGAATAATAAAGGACTTGCACAGTAAAATAGGTAATAAAAAAAGGAAGCTAGGTAAAAAGTGAGAAATAAGGTACCACAAAGACTCTGATAGTAACCTCAAAAAGGTGAAGGACTATCAAAAGAGACTATTTGTCTCTTACCATTTTTGAAGCACCGATCATAGATACGGTAAATAAGAATCAACATTCAATATCTTAAAAGATAGAACTCAAACCTCGAGGACAATTATTGTTGCCGATCTAGAATTCGTGCCTCACAAATTGAGGGCTTCCCTTGACTTGGTTAAAAGAGCATGTCCATCGAAGAGTTCAGATAGTTTAACTGATAAGTTTACCTAGTATCCCATCGATAGAGATAGGATTTGAAATTTAGGAGACATCATATGGAAAGATCATCATGACATGAAGAAGAAGTGCTTCCCCCTGACGATAGTACAATCTAAACTAAATAATCAAGAATATGACATGATGGCTTAGAACATAGGCTTAAGGCCTTAGTGCCATCATGACTCATTGTAGCCAAACTTACTGATCAATGAAATTCCTTCAAATAGGTAGTAATATGCAACCATAGGTCGAATCACCATGTCTTAACATGACCATACCTATCAACCTATAAATGGGTCAAAAGGCGAATGTGAACTACTATTCTTTATGTACAACTACAAAATTCCAGTTTCATAACAATTTTATTTTGTGTAAATTCATAAAAATTGATCAAAAAGTGGAACATTATTTTTGTTTTAACAATCAATAGCTTCCATTAGTAGATGTCTTTGATATGAAACAAAACTTCTCAAATAACACATTTGAATTATACGTTCAGCCCTGGTTTAGTTTAGATAAAATTTTGATTTTTAGTAAATTTTGATAAACGTTGATGAAACATGTGGATGAAAAATTGTGAGTCCCCTGAAATCTGAAAAGTTATGATGCCACTTGAAGGTTTTATATAGCCAATTTATTTTGACCTAATGTGTAGAATTATACAATTAAAAGTAAAAAGTCACTTTTTAATTGTTTCTAGATGGTTAACGTACAAGTCAAAATATCCTATGTTGAATTGCCACAAATATCAATAAAGCAATAAATAATAAAAGAATTGTTGACGGAAAAGACCCAACTAGATAAAAACTCCAAAACCAAGCCAGTAAATTCCATTATGGACAATAATGAACTTACAGTACGATCCAGCCTAGAAACTCCACTAGACCTATTGGAACGTGCTTCACTCACATTTGTTCTCATTCTCCTAGAATTGTTCATCTTCTGTGAATCACCAATAACACATCGCTCTTATGCTCTTTCTGTGCTTCTGGTCAAACCTCACTCAATTCTTTAGAAACCTCTAAAAGTGTTTGATAAAGTACTGTTCTGTATGAATTCAAGAATCAAAGGATAAATTCAAAGGTAGAATGTGTTCTTGAATAATTGAATTATGTTATGGAAAAAGCATATAATGAACAACCACACAAATTTCGTATTAGGGCAAGGGTATATATAGTAGAGGGTATTTAGGTATCACAGGCCGAATAAAACTCTTGAAAAATGTGAACTAGGATTTTACGTGGTAAAACCATTGCTCGAGCGAGAGCTCAACGACAGCGGAGGATAGAGTTTCTATTTTTGCCGCTAAAGCATCAAATGGGTGATAGGCTAATGAAAATCCAGTGGCTCTTTTCTCTTTGTTCTAAACTTGAACCCTAACTTATCTAACTCATCTATGCAATATAACAATTGAATCCTTAGCTTTTACACCTTTTCATATTAGTCCTTTTTTAAAGAATTGCCAATACACATAAATCCTAACAATCTTTCCCTTTGACATTCTATGACAAAACTATACAATACAAGTCAAGGAACTAATCTACCCAAACTGAATGTCCGTCTCTTACATTCTTGTTAAACTTGTTTCCTGAAATCAACAACTCAAATACTAAATGTAAAAATACGTGATATAGGAAATATAACACTTGAAACACATTATTATAAATATGATAGCTACATTGAGAAGTAATACTAATGTTAATGAAAGCACCAATTGAAACATTAATATCCCCAAACATCAAAACTCAAAGAAGCTATGCATTATGATATTGCCATGAATGAAATACAGTTTTCTCTCCCCCCTTACCATGATCTCTCCCTAAATGCAAGATATGGAATGATCTCCCTCTTACTGCATTCTCCCAATTTTTGACACAAATGACTAAGGGCACTCTATCAAGTACAATTGAACATCAATACATAATAATTCAAAGATGCAGTTGATAACATGCACAAGCATAATTAATGATCAATGGCGACAATGATGGCCTAAGGAAATTAGGAAGAATCATTGGCGATATTTTCTGATTCTACTTATCTTTGTTGCGTAATGGGGGTAAACTCAATCAGGTAAGGTCACTGATATATGAATATATTGAGAATGGCTGTGGTAGTTGTGGTTTTTTAGGCGGTTTTGTGGTAGTGTTGGTCATGTGGTGCCTTTGATAATTTTGAATGTGATTTTTTGGTGGTGGTTGTGATGTTGGCTGCGATGGTGAGGTGGTGGTAGTGCGAGGTAGTGGTGGTCATGGCGGTGGTTGTGGTTGTAGGATGGAATGAGAATGGGGTGGGTTGTGGGAGTGTTTGTGACTAATTATTTAGTTGATTCTGACCAATAAATTGGTTAAATTGGGTAAAACGACTTTCTTTACGACTAGACGCATTATTTTAATGCTGAATAGCTGAATTTTTCCTTCCTCTCTTTCGTCTTACATAGGTGCGCTTTAGCTGTTTTTTTGTTTTTCCTTTTTTTGTGTCTTATATTTTACTTCAGTTTATTAATTTTTTTTTTAAAAAAAAAGGTGTTTTGAATTTAATTTCAAGTTTTTAAAAGAATTATCTGTACAAAAGTTAAAAATAGAATTTATCTAAATAGTTTAATAAGATTTATGCTAGGTGCTATCTACATTATGTAATTATGATTAAGAGTCTCGTTATTTTGTTGAAAACTTCTAAACATGTATTAAGTTCTGATAAATTTATTAAGTAGGATTTGTCTAAATGAAAATTGAAACAATAAAAAATAGTCTAATTTTTGCATTTCGAAAACTTAAAAGTTGTATAATTGACTAATTGTAGGATTTATTAACTACGTATAGGAATATATAATTTTAGATTTTTAATATATATTATTTTAATTATTAAATAATTAACAATGATTAAAAATTCAAAATAATATTAAAATAATAAAACACATTTTAACCCCTAAGCCTCGTCTAAGTTTGTTTAAACTCGTAAAATTTGAAATTTTGTCTTCATGACTAGCCACGCTTTACGTTGTTTAGAACACTGATAAATTATGACCTATAAAATTTTTGATTTCTGATTGTGAAATTATTTGTGACCTATAAAATTTTTGATTTGTGATTGATAAATAATTTACGAAAATTAATTCGATAATTTGCAATCAAATTGTATAAAATTGTGAACTTAGTGTATTTTTAATTAATTACTTTATAAATAAAATTTAATTAATATCTGCTTTTTGAAGTTTTAAACTTTCTTTCTTAGTTTTAAAATTGTTCACACTTAATCTCTTAAATATGAAAATTTCCCATGAAATTTTACTTGGCTAGCCTAGGTTAAATTGCAAAAAAAAAATTTCGGTTTGAATTTTGACCCAATTGTTTGTTTAATTTTTAGCCCGAAATAAGACCAACCCATATTTCATCGTTTATATTCTTCAACGTGAGCCACCTGTCAATTGAGAAATTGTCTCATATTGAAAACCAAATTTAAAATTTCCAAATGCTTTTAACCCCAAATCTTTCCCCTAGCCAACTGTCCACCAGAGCCACCGAGGCCGACTACAAACTAGAGTCTTTGTATATTGCAAGTACTTTCATAAATTTTTCTTTACTTCTTTCCTCAAATCTGTGGGAAAAAACCCAATTAATGGTTGAAAATTAACGATATACTAAAATATACCAAAAACTCTTCATGACAATATGCTTGAATTAAATTGCACTCACAAGTTTCAAAATAGCTATCAGGTCCTTTTGTGGTTGATCTCTGACTATCAAGCAATAAAAAATAAAAGTAAATTATTTACTAAAGTATAATATTTAATTTGCTATAAAATATTTGCATAACTTCAAGAAATTTACCATATGATAGTTAGACTAATGGGTGCATTGTGACAAGTGCTTTTGCACGCTTATTTAATACCTAGTTATGCTTATCATTGATGAAAAGAGCGGATATTAACTCAAAATTGGGTGATTGCTGCTTTTGTGGGTCATAAACCCAAATGGAAAGAGAGAAGTGATCAAAAGCGTACAAAAACATGAAGTTGGAGATTAAAGTGCACAAGTTAGAACATTGGAGGACCTTGGGTTGCAACTTTGTGTGGAGGGGGGGGGGCAAAATTGATATAAAAATCAAAATTTGAGGATCAAATTGTACAAGATCAAAGTTGATGGGCCTAATATGCAATTATATGGAGGCCTAAGCTCGACAAAAGGAAGAAAGCCCCCGCGTGCTCACAGGCCTAGAAGGATGTGCGAGAAGGCTATTTGATTTACCGAGGTCTCGCTACGTGCGCGTGTGCCACTTTTCTACTGGGCAATTTAGCCTGTTTCTTGTAAATTTCAAGACTTCTTCTGTAATTTCACTTAAGGGGATTTTTAACCTTTTAAATATCATTTTTTGGTCACTTTTAGGGCAAAACTCATAGAAGAACACTTAAAAGAATGGATTTTTCTTGTTGTACAGTCCTAGTCGGATTGTACAACTTACATCCCCCTTACTGAGTTGGGGGCCCGCGTCAATAAAAAAATGGCGCGGGCTCCCCCGATGTGAGGGAGCTGTAAGCCATGCTGTGTGTCGAGCTGTGAACACATCACAACTCTAAAAAAATATTCATGGAGAGAAGAGGCAAGAAGGAGAGTATCTATCAAAATTTGGGAGTTTGGAAGGAATATTAAGATTTCAATCCCTCGTATCTTCAAGAATATATTCAAGGAATGATTTTCTTCCACTATCTTGTATTTTTATATTTTCATTGTGCTATGGGTTATCTCTTTATTTCCTTTTTACGCTTCTATTTTGCAATAAGTTAAGTGTTTAATGTTGGGAGTTATGGTGTAACTTGATCTATGTTTCATTAAAGTCAATATTCATCATTTAATGCTTTAATTACTATGGTTATAGTGCATTTATTATGATGCTTAACTTTTCATCATGTATGTGGCAATATCTTGACCCAAAAAATTAATGGCTTAGGTTGTTTTAGGAGATAGAGATATACTCCAAACCCAAAGTGATACAATGAGTTACATTCATTACGATTTAATGTTATTGGTCGAATTTTTATCAGCATCGAGATATAGTGAGTAAAACAAATCGATTACGATTAAATTTGCTAGAGAGATAGGTAATTAACTTAACTTAAAAAATCGGGTCTAGCATTGTAACTAGGTAGTTTGCATTTCTAGTTTATTGCGATATTAAAGAAACAACGGTTAAGTGACATCGTGAATACCTACTCATTTATAATCCAAATTTCCTTCTCTTTCATAATTGTTTTTTTAATTGATCTTCAAATCCATTTTCTTTTCCTTTTCACATATAAAACCAAAATTGTGTGTTTTAAATCGTTAAAATTGAGTCAATAATTGTGTAATTAAAAAAAATACTCCCCTGAGGATCGATACTCAGACTCACCAGTCCACTTTATTACTTGAATGCACCCATACACTTGCGGTATATAATTTTGGCGAACACATCTTCTAAATTGGGGACTTGCGCCATTTTGCGTTCTCTACTCTCTAAAATTATCTTCTTTTTTGGGGATTATTTTGTTAGACTGATCTCTATGATCGTTACAACATTCATATGGAAGGAATGAGACTTCACGCCAAGACTAGAGTTTTAAATACTCCTTTTAAATTGTTTGATTTCTAGATTTGGTTTACTCTTGAAACTATTGCAAAAAGCTTCAATTTATTTTGCCTTTAATTTTCCACTCACTTTAACCTCACAACAAACTACCCAAGCATATACTTCTCTTGACCTTTAACAACTTGAATTGCATTTTATGTTGGAGTATGAGTTGATTAAGGATTCTTAGTTTTCATGCCCGATTGTTGACTAATTATAATATTGTTAATTGCTAGATAAGTTGTTAAATTGTCGCTAATTGATTATTTTTGGACTATGGAATGCTGATGTGTTTGGGGGGTTTTTACACATTTAGATTTTAAAATGAAACAAAATCCACTTTCTGCCAAAAAAGGAAAAACCTTGCTATTTTTCTTCACAAAGGCGATAGAACAGATGATGATTCTCTTGCTAAATGTTGATTGCATAACACTGTAATTCGAACGAGAATTTATTGTGAATTTAGATTTTAATTTTATTGTAGACGACTTTTTGTTACAGAACATCATTCGGAACAATTGTAATGGGTAATGTCTATTATATGACTTTTTTGTTATTTATGAATTGTATTCGTGCATTTACTTTTTTAAAAAATTTTGCCCCTGTAACGTTAATTTCTGACTCCGCCCTAATTTGGGACAAGAATATTACTTGGATATACATAGACATCACTTTATCACCATAATCATAAAGTTGCATTTATTTTCAAGTTTTGAATTAAGAAGTATATTTAATTGGATGTTGTCAGTTTTTACCTCATTGAATTGGACCATTAAGTTTAGTAACTGAACTAATAGAGTGGTTAACATTAAAAGTAAATTGAAGTTTAATATTTTTATTGTAAGTTAACATTAAATTAAATTGAAGTTTAATATTTTGATTGTTACATATTAACTTAATTGACTTTTTACCCAGAATTCAGTGACCAAATCATCCTCCTGTGGGATTTCCTGTAATATTTTCAACCTTGTATCTATCAAAGAAATGAAAAAAAGAAAACAACAATGGCTGGATTTCGCATTGTCAATTGTAAATTTCATCCCTCACTGAACATTTAGCAAAAATTTCAGTTTCATCAAAAAAAATTAAATTTATCTCAGTCAGATGAAGGAATATCAATTTATTTTCAAATTTTATCACTGTTATCATATTTTATCACAATACAATCACTTAACATCAAGATTATGATAATGTCTTTAGATTACAAGTCGCTCATAGATTATATAAATTTTTTAATCAATCTCGAATTTTGCTGAATATGTCTAAGACTGCTAAAAGAATGGTGGGCAGTAGATGTTGTCCTTCAAACTTTGGGAGGGACAGGTTTCGATCTGGTCCATAGAATGAACATGGACTAGACGACAATCGACTTTTTACTAGCATTAGTAGATCACTATTCCGTCGAGCTATAATATTTTATCATTGTAAATTTGTTGTCGTGCCTATAGAGAGTCATGTCACCTTGTAATTTTTTTCTTGTGATAGATATGGGCATACGAGGCAGTTTCAAAACTTGGTGAATGTTTCGATGAGAGGTTTGATGACCGAACGCTTCGACCTTTGATCTGGTAGTCTACAAAACAATCGCAGCATCATACGTACGAGGCATTATTCAAGTACATACAGATACTTTGTGATGATTCATGTACTCATAATTTCGTTCCATCAACTATGTACAATACCTCGTTACTGACACTAAGACCCTTATCTCGCAGTTGTACACGTATGCAACGCTGCGTCCGATCAAACTCGAGCGTGAGCTCCCATACATCTCCACTCTTGTGCTGTGCGATGAGCCCACTGTGCCAAGATTGGATGACATGGCCAGGAACAATGTCGCTTCGCAGTATCATGTATCGTGTTTTGACGATGGAGGTGATGGCCGCCCGTGTAGTGAGAAATTCAATGACAGTAGGTCTGGTGGAGAGGGCTCGGAGAATGAGACATTTGAAGGTGATGACCACGAGGGGCTGGTTGCCAGTGATCGTCACGAGTCAAGTTCTGAAGATAGTGAAGATGGCGATGATGACGGATCTATCGACAGTGACAATGATGATAGAGACGATGAGCGCACTCGCGGAGGGTAAACAGGTGCCTCTTCCACACCTCAGGTGCTAGGAGTGGCTTCTCTTGGGCGAGGGTTGCCGACGCATACATGTCTAGCTGGAACTTCTAGACCAAGCCTGACAAGAACGGAAGTTGAGGAATTGCTTGAAGTTGGTGCACTTTTTCTTACTTCCAATGTTGTAAATATTGTAATACGATAACTGAAGATGAGTTGTGTAGGGTTAGCTCATAGCAAATGGACGGATTTTTGCCAATAATGAATGGTAATGTTAGGTATTATTTGTTTTGCAATGGAGGCACCAGTGTCTCACTAGGAGTTCATAGTTTACGGCAACCATAATTTCTTCTTTCCAGATCGACGAGTAAGCCATTCGTAAATGTTTAATTGGGTTCAAATGATCAGCCATTAAAAATGCCAAAGCCATGACAAATATGCTACAAGTATTTTACAAATGAGTTAATGTTAGTGTTTTTTTTTTTTTTTCTTTTTGGGATTGGGTTAAGATAATGAGCCATTTAATTATGTCCTAGCCATGCCTTTTTTTTTTTTTTTTTTTTTTGGGTTTGGGTTAAGATAATGAGCCATTTAAATATGTCATAGCCATGTAATGGGTTCATGTGAGTTGCAGGAAACTTGAAGAATCCATTGTACACATGATTTAGTTGGTGCAAAATCCTATTAATTATTGGGAAATTGGGGATAAAGGTACAGTTATTTTATTGAACCATCATACCAACTGATTTTCAAATTTAGGAAATTGGACTTGGTAGTTGGGTAGTAAATGACCATAATTGCTTCTGCCATTCAAGTTGGTTATAAATAGCATGATTTTATTTTCAGTTACACATAAAACACTTCATGAGCATTGTGAGACTTTCAACTTCTCACATATCCAAACTGTTTCATCAATTGTTTTGTATTGACATAAAGAGCTTGTCCATAGGAAATAATGAACCATTTGACCTGAACGAGCCGTTCCTAGTTCTCGATTCATCCCCGTTGATTCCAATCTATATTTTATCAAACGATGAGGAAGTTAACCCTCGTATTTGTAGGAGAGCCACTTTCGCTGTTCCTTTTTCCAACTTGGACGAATTGCGACTAGAGTGGCAGTGACTGATGTGGTGTTCGAGGTCACGGTTTGGTAAGAAGATGAATCTGACGAGGACAACTGGTTGGCGTACGTCCTATAGAATGAGGTAATTGTCATCTCGTCGAATGAGTTAGATGAAGAGGGCGAGGAAGAAGGTTCAGTTGTCGACGATGAATGAAGATGACACTAATGGAACGTAGTGTAATAAGTTATGTATAGTCTTTTCTTTTGTAGGGATGAATTTGGTAATATCTTTACCGAAAAGTCAGCAGGAGCATGTCTATAATGTTCAAATTTGTGTAGTGTATTTTTTTGTATTTCGGTCCAAGTTTCGAAAATGACAGAAAGAATCTGTTAGGAATGACACATTAACTGTCGGGCTATAATGCAATACCTTATCGAATTGTCGAGAATGACAGAAACAATCTGTTGAGAACGATAGATTAATTGTCGGGTTGTAATGCAATATGTTGTCTATGGATCTGTATTTTGCTTATGAAGTTGAACATGTATTTGCCTATTTGCTAATGATACTGGAAAGCTAATGATGATGTAAGTTGAAGATAATAGTATAAGTTGATAATGTGTTGGGAACACTGAGAGTTGAGTGGATGTTACGATAGGTAGGTACGATTCCATTAAATGTCCAATGTATAAACATGAGAAGCAATAAAAATAACGAAAACAAGATTTTGATCCTTGATAGTTTAAAAATTCCAAAAAGCACTCCAACTATGAAACTGTTAGAAGTATTTCAATTGATTATTTGGTAATTCTCCTTCTCATTATATTCTTCATATTAAGCAAATAGTGTTTATCATTTATGTGTGAATCGAGTCCATTATTTGCAATGTTAATAATTACAATTTATTTGGTAGGGAATGAAATTAGGTAAATAATTGTTACAAATAATGAAGAAACTAGTAGATTATTTTTAGTGGATTGTGATAGAAGTTTTTGACTTAGGTTGAATTGTTTTGAACAACCATAGAGTTGGAGGGCCTTTTGTATGGTTTTAAAGAATCGGCAAAATCACTTTCACATTGTGTTTATTTTTTTTTTGAACAATTTTGAGTTCCCCCTTTACCTTATTATTAATGCTTTGGATACTTTTTCATCAACTATTGAGAATTAATAAGACATCCGTCGAAACCGATAGTTTAACTGTCGAGATGTTGTGCAGGTCGTCAACATAATCTTCCGTAATTTGTATAAAGCGACATAAGGAAAGCTAACATATGCAAACGATAATGAGAAAAAAATGATAATATAACTTCATAATGTACAACACAGTAGGGAATATTGAACATACAATGTGAACGACAACATGGATTGGCTGTCAAAAAAACTTGTGTAGTATTGGGGTTTGAACACGTGGTCAGTTATGACCAACTCGACAACGGCGAATGCATTTCTTTCTTGATCATGCAGATTCATATCTAGAACACTTATGCTGTGTCAGTGGCCTACCTGGAGAATAACGTATGAGGGGTAGCATAATAGGATTACATGTAATTAAGCTCAGAACAACCCAGTCCACTTCTCAAATAATAAGATATATAGCTTAGCTATAGGCACCCCTACAGTATTCAGATGCGTAATAAGGGGAGCATATGTCATACAGAAACTTACCTCTCAAGCAAGCAGCACGAGTTGTATAAACGCATGGCATACGATTTAGTTGGAACTCATGACATGTGTACCTGTCTTCGAAAAACTCTACTATGTCTGTGTCATTAGATATTCCAACTTGGGTTAAGTTGTCTGTCAACACATGAGCTCGAAGCGTACTACCAGATTTGAATGTCGTCCATAGCTCGTTCTCCATCCTTGATGACAATGTGATACTGTATTTGGTCGCATTTGTTTGACGTTCATAAAATCACTTCTGCATAGTACTCCGAATGTGTTCGACCAAGCAGGTGATCAGTAACGAACGGGCTTGTCTAAACATCAAGTTCAAAGATTTTGCATTGTTGTTCGTCATAATGTTGTACCGGTATCTAATAAATAGTGACAAAAAAATTAAAACCTGCTCCCTCCAAGTACCCGTACGTTATTTCGCTCACCCTACGAATTTGTCCAATGAGTCTTTCGAACTCTTTGACTCGATAAGTTGTAGTAACTTGTTTGATTACAAATATTGCACCTACATTGTTGTACCTTTGTATTAAGTTCTTCTCCATATGCCAAATATAACAACTATGGTGAGACAACGGAAATAAATTAGTAATTGCTTTCTCAATATTGTTTTTTCCGTCTAAAATAATACGAGTTCTTCTGAGTTGCCTATAAGGTCTTTCAAGTTTGACATAAACGACATCTAGGATTTATTTGTTTCAGCATCTACGATCCCCCATGGTAACGGATAAATTTGTTTGTTGGCATATTGGGCAATTTCCTCTAGAAGTGTACCTTAGTATGGACACTTCAAGTGACTATCATCGACACAAATAACGGGCCTCAAATACTGCATGTAATCACAAATGCTTGCACCGAAAATTGAATTCAAACTAAGCATTTATTGCTCCTAAAAAGGTGCCACAAAGGGTAAAATGGACATTTTACAGCAAAAAGTGACTTTTAGGAAGAAATTTGTGCAAATGAAATTTTTTTGTGCATTTTCAATTTTAGTGACATTTATGTAATTTCCCAAAAAATTTCAAGTTGGTCAAAAAGTTTAAACTTGTCTCAAAGTTCAATAACTGAATAACAATTTAATTTTGAATTTTATCACTCATCGCATTTTATCTCAATTTAATCACTTATTATCAAGGTTATGATAATGTCTTTAGATTAAAAGTCTTTTTTCATTTATTTATTTATATCTATTTTAACTCTTATATTGTTGCTTAATGTTTAGTTGACATGTCAAGCATAGATTATATAGCTCCTGTTTGAGCCCCATTATTTTTATCAAAATATATTTTTCAATAGTGATTTGACATAATTTCAATCACGCATTCTTTATTAAAATAATATTACTTGCAAATCCAAAATTTTTCTTAATTTTTTAACCACACATCATCCAACAAAAAATATATATGTAAAAAACAAAGACAAGTCAAAAGTTGTACAGCTTTGAAACTTGTATATTATTTAACTTATATTTGAGTTTTAAAATTAAAGCTGAGTGCTTAATTAATTATGATGTTTCATATGCAAAAATGGGTATTTGCCCGTTACTGTTATAGAAGTTGTAGTATCACCGTAAAAGACTGGCATAAATACTTATATTATAAAAGCCTTCAATAAATAACGAATAAAAAAAATATTATATATATATATATATATATATTGAAAAATGCTAAATTATTCACTCTAATGTTTGCATGCAAGGAACAATTTTCTATCTCAAGAAACAACAAAAATTAATCGATAAACTGGTGCTAAAATAAAATACACCATTCACCAATTGAACAATTTGATGTGGATATTTAATACTTCCGCAACATTACAGAATCAACAGTTTAAATTCTTAGAAAAATTGCAAAAAATGGCATTCTTCTCTTGATCGAAGATTTTAACATTTTGTCCTCAAATGTAGATCTGGCACCTGCGCAACCAAATTTACTCACACCATTCTATTGGAGGAGAAGGTAAATAAAAGTCCTCAGTGGAAGCTGCAAAATTACTTGTACCCGAGCCACCCACAACGCCATGTGTTTGTGTAATTGATTGACCAGGTGGAATTGGCGAAGACTCTAATTGGGCATTGGATGAATCGGCGAAAAGAGAATCCATTATATTATCATCCAATGGCGACAAAAAACCAAATAGAGGCGAGAAATATGGAGTCGTGAAATCCAAGTCATCACCATAATCACCATGCCGATACTGATCATTGCTTTGCATACCGGTCTCAGCTTGAGTGACGTTGCATTGATCACCAGGAATGTTCGCAAGAGGTTGAGGAGATGGAAGAATATTACTCTGAATTGCAACTTCGCCATGCATGTACGTAACTGGTTCATGAACCAACTGATATTGATCATAAATGCTTCCTTGTTGGTCTGGAAGATAAGCACCATGCAAGGACAACTGATTACATGCCGGTACATGATTATGATAATGATACGATAATGTTGCTGCCAAATTTGCACGAGGGGCATGAGTTTCTTGAATTGGGATCATATTTCTTCGTGTGTCTTGCTCTACGTTTTTGCTTGATTTTGATGTTCTATAGTAAATTCTACATATACACTTGTCCAACTGCAAAAATATGAAACAAATTAGTGCTACAAAAATATCAGAATATATGAATTGCTTGATGGGTTTAGGATTTTCTTTCTTTCTTTTTTTTTTTTTTTTTTAAATACCATCTAGAACTATTGGTTAAAATTTCAATTCATTCCTAACAACAGTAATATATATGAACCAATCGATTAATGAAAACTAATAAAAAAAAAAAAGAAAAAATAAAAAAGAAACTTAAGGGTTTTACGCACCATCAATTATCAATTAAAGAACCCTATATGGGATTTCTTGCAATTATCCAAACAACAATAATAAATGAACGCAATTAATTAACCAAAGAAGATGAAAACTTGAACATACCGTCTTGTCATCTGGAATTGCATTTGTAGAAGAACATGCAACGTCCTTCATTTGATGAATCGTAAACTCATGCATCATCCAGTTAGTCTTTTTTCCTTTATTGTTATTACCACATTTCCTTTCATAATAGACGAGCACCTTTTTCCGGCCAACTTCTTGGCCATTGCTTCGGGCAATGATGTCACCTCCAGTGGCTTTCCAGTAGCCATCAGCTGCTGTTCGGTCCGGCCGACCACATTTATGATACTTCCTAGTTCTAGAAGTAAAAAAGTAGCCTCATGTGTTCCATTCGTCCCGCTTTCTGACAATCACATTAATAAAATTCCAAAGAACTTAAATATAAATGATAACCGATGAAGATAGTATTAAAAGAACCACCAAGAAACATCGAGAAATAAAGACACTTATGGCAAAGATCGCTGCGGTGGTACTTGTAGAGATCAACATCTTTTATGGCATCAATCGATATATGTTTTTTCAGAATCCTGAGGTTCAAGTAGTGTAACAGTTCCTTGTCGGTCGGCTTGAATCGGTAACCGGGCGGAATATTTTCTATAACATGAAAAGTAGAACCTTCTTGTGCGGCCATGACAACGTGTTTGCCTTGTCAATTGTCTCTGGAAGTAATAGTAGAATTAAACGCAGAGATATTGTATTGATTAGGAGTATTATATATGGAGAGAGAGATGGATAGAGTTAGAAGAGGATTGCTATTCTGATAGAGTTAGGTCATTGCACATTCCATGCACAATCTCTGTTTATACGCACACATAGAGTTACATATCGTGTATAGAATATGATTTCCTGATTGGATGTTCATATGGAATAATTGTCTGACGTGGAATAGGAAGAACGAGAGGATTTCGGAGGGAAAAGAGGGAAGGAAGTGAATTTCTGTTTTTAATACCATAAATGAAAGAAGGAAAGGAAGAGTAAAGTTCTGTTTTTACTCGTACACAGGTTGCCAAGGTTTAAAAAAAAAAAATAATAATAATAATAAATCAGTCATTAAATAATTCACATTTCGGTGATAATTATTTGTAATTCGGTTTTTTTCCCAATTATTATTTTATTATTATTATTATTTTACTGTACTTTAAATCAATTAAATGAAATTAGCAGAATTTGACAGCCCGTGTCTGATTATTTGGGATTCAAGCAATTACCCAAACAACAATAATAAATGAACACTTTTAATTAATCAATTCTACGTTGGTTTTTTTTTTTCCTTTGTGTATTTAGGATTTAAGTAATGATAGGACAAAAATACTTAGAACTCTAAGACGGGTCTAAAGTCATCTAATGAGTTCTAAATACCGATATCTCAAATATAATTTTCAAAATTTGAGACTCGATGATTAATACTGTATGGTTTAACTTAATAACAGATTTATAATAAATTTTGATAAAATGAATCGATGTTCTGAACTTCAATTTTTATCAACTTTTTTAGATAAATTATATAGATACGAAAATTGTCATTGAGATTAATATATAACACTTCATATTATCTATACATTAATTTTACCATTTCATAAAAAACATATCAGCCTAGAAACACTTTGAGTACCACTGCAATTGAATTATTCACTAAAATCAAAAAATAATTTTACTGATAAGTATCTTTACTCATTATACCTATTTACCGAATTTTACTATATGATCTAAATTTTAAATTCAAATCTCTATTTATAAAGGATTCACAAAATCATCAAATTGGTGATCAAATAATTTAATGCATTAAATTCATAGTAAAATCAACACAGAGAAAAAAAAAAAACCAAGAATCCTCCCAATAAGGTCACATTATTGCCCTAACAAGAATTTTAACCATTCATAATAGAGGAAGAAAAACAAATAACAATAGTGAGGTCTATCACCAGGTTTTGAATTTAGATGTAGAGGAGTGGATGAATCTTGCACCAAGTTCTTCTTCTCGTTCCAAATCTTGATTTCAAACCCTTGAATGATTATTTTTCTCATTTTAAATTTGCTCTCTAATTCTCAAATTTGTGTTCTTGCCGCTCAATGTGTAGAATTCCCATTTCGAAGTGTGAAAGTGCTTCCTTCATGTGTAGAAAGTATGGTTTTTATGGCTTCAAAAAGGGCCAAAAATGTATCCTAGATGCACCCGGGCGGCTCCTCGATGCCATGTAGCGGTGCTGCGACGCCTCTTCTCTGTGCCACCTCTCAGGTAGGAAATCAGCACAGCGTTCCGTTTAGTATTTTTATCATAAATTTTCCTCCTGTAAAACTAACTCAAAAGGCAATAACTTTGCTTCAAATAGCTATTTTCCAATTCGAATGTTTACTAGGTCAAAAATGAGTTTTAATCTTGAACTGAAAATTTTGAGCGTACTTAAGCGGTTAAAAATCAACGCCATGTCCATTTCTTGTTTATATTTCATTCCTTTTGACTCCTAATTGTATCCAATTGACCTATAGCATTCTCAAATCTTCGTCACAAAGTTCAACAAAACTTTTGAGTGTTTAAGTATTGGTCCCCGAAATTTGGATCTCTTACAACTTAGCCATCTTATCCAATTTTGTCAACTTTTTTGCTTATTTCCTTCAATCTCATCAACCTATACCACAACATCAAAAAACACATTAAAACACTCTAAAACTCATAAGAATTAGCTAAATATCAAGTTTAAATGACACCTAAAGTATGAGTGAAATACACTTATCAAGATATAATCATGAAGTACACAGATTATTGATGTCACATACAGAATGACCATTGTATCTTTAAAATTCATACAAATTACTAATTAAATTATAGATGCCCACTCGAAATCATCCTTGTATCTTCAAAACTTATACAATTCACCAATTAAATTCTAACTACCAAACGAAAAAAATAACCTAACGATCTTTAAAACTATACAAATCGTTGTAAATTAACTTCCAAATATAGGGTCCACTCTCATCATTTGAAAAGGAAAATGTTAAAAAAGTATTAGCAACTAAAATAATAAAAGTAGGGGTGAGATCAAAACGGCAAAATTGGGGAACTAAGGAGAGACGGGGAAGTGGATGAGGCGACGAATAGAAGAATCTTTGCATTTAGGGAGAAAATTGGGATAGAAGAAGAGAAGGACATGGAAGCGATGGATTCCATATGGGTGGTTAGATTTTTGTTATAAATTTTAGTATTTGTTGATGCATGGAGCATCAATGGACATGGTCCAATTTGGATTCGATCGAATCTTCGGGGTTTTAATAAGTGGAACTGTTGAGTCCAAATTTAATTATACAGCTGTTTGGATTCTGTTTTATTTGATCCAATTCAGTTCGGTTCCATTTAGTCCTGGGCTCCATATAGTAGTTAAATTTTTTAGGATCTAAAATACAGCTATATTAATTTAACTAATGATATATTTAATCTTAATTCTTATAAAATATCGTAGTCTAATCTTATATATCTTTTGCACCTCTCTTTGTTGAGTGTTTCATAGATTTGATTGTTAGAATCACGAGAAGAGGAATGTAACGAGCTTACAATGATAAAGAGAGGCATAGTCGTGCTTCCAATTTGATTTCTTCAGAACTATGGAAACGACATTACGGTAAAATAATAGATTTTGGTAAAACTTACATCAATTTGATTAAATTGGATTTGGGGTGGAAATTAGAAATATGAAAATCATATTTAGGGTTTGGGTTAAATTAATTTGTTGGTAAATTTATTTAGATAAAATAAAATAATTTGGCTTATTTAATATAAATAAATTACAAAATTAGGAAGATTCGGTTTTTATTTGGTTATTTGTCTCTTGGTCTGGAGTTGATCGCCAAATTAAACTTGTCGATTCTCAATTCAGATACATGTTCGAGTATTTAACTTAAGAAAAATCGCTAAGTTTAGTTCTGCTCGAGTCGGATCCGAATCGGTTCGATTCGGTTCGAGAGCTTTATCCAACCATAACGTGGAGTTCCAAAAATTCAAAATGGAGGCTATGAAGAATAGCGAAAATAGAGGTTTCGCAATGAGTTAGATTTGTTTTCCAATTTTTACCGTCCAATTTGCTAGCCACTAATTATTTTACATTAAAATGTCATCTATTTTTAGGTGTAAGGAGTAATTAGAGAAATATTGAACATATTAATTTAAAATGATGTGTCAATAATTAACTAAATATACGGCAAATTGGTAAACAAAAAATTGGACAAATGATCTCAACTCTTTTGCAATAGGGTTGGGTGGTTGTGGGTGGTGGCTGTGAAAATAATTGGGAATTGGATACTTTACAGAGAATGGAAAATTTGGTGGGAAGTGAAAATTTTAAAGGGAGGGAAAATCAAATGAGAATAAAAATTGGTAGGTCAAATTTTGCTTTTAATTTTAGAATTTATTAAACTAATTATAAATATATATGTATTTAATTAGTAAAGAATATTTTAAATAATTAATAATCATTTTAATTTTATTTTTTATTAATAATTTTAACATTTATTTAAGTTTTAATATTTAATAGATCTTATCAAATGCAATCCAAAAGATTCCTTCATATATTCGATTCAAAATTACGCCTCATTTGTTTTCCATTATTTGCTCATTAAAATGAAAAATATGACCGTAATTCATCACATCAAATCACCATATTTGATTTTTTTATCAGTTGTGTGGGATCTGTAATGACTATATTTTTCATTCTCATTTTTATATTAATGTGTATTAATCCTAAAAGTTTTGGTTACATATAGTTATGACATCAAATCCTTAAGTTATCTAATATTCGAAATTTATATTTTATTGTACTTCAGTTTATCAAATTCGTTTTTCCTTTTTTCTTAGTCTTTTATTGTACTTCAATTTTTTTTTTTGAATTTAATTCCAAGTTTTTATAAGATGTTATCTGTAAAAAAATTAAAAATGACTTTATCTAAATAGTTAAATATGATTTATGCTATGGTACTATCTTTGTTGTGTAATTACGATTGTTAGACTCATTATTTTGTTGAAAACTTCGAAAACATGTATAAAGTTTCTATAAATTTGTTAAAAAGGATTTGTCTAAGTGAAAATTGAAACTATAAAAAACAGTCTAATTTTTGCATTTCGAAAACATAAAAATTGTATGATTGACTAATTGTAGGATTTATTAAATAAATATATGATTTTATAATTTTAGATGTTTGATATATATTATTTTAATTATTAAATAATAAAAAATAATTAAAAAGTCAAAATATTATTAAAAATAAGAAAACACTTTTGTACCCTTAAGCCTTGTCTAGACTTGTTTAAACTCGTAAAACTTGAAACTTTAACTCCACACCTAGCCACACTTCACGTTGTTTAGAACACTAATAAATTATGACCTATAAAATTTTTAATTTGTGATTGTGTAATTATTTGTGACTTATATAATTTTTAATTTGAGACTCGGAAATAATTTGTGAATGATTAATTTGATAATTTCTGATCAAATTGAATAAAATTGTGAACTTAGTATATTTTATTAATAAAATGTATTTTTAATTAATTATTTCAAAATTAAAATTAATTAATATATGATTTGATGTTTTAAACTTTATTTTTTAGTTTTGAAAATTGTCATACTTAATCTCTTAAATATGAAACCAATTTTCGGTTTCAATCTTTTGAAGCAATTTTTTTTTCTATTTTTTTTTTTAATTTTCACCCAAAATAAGACCAACCGATCTAGCCACCCGTCAATTTGAGAAATTGTCTCATATTGAAAACCAAATTTGAAATTTCAAATCCTTTTAATCCCAAATCTTTCCCCAGCCAACCGTCCACCGGAGCCGTCGAGGCCGACCACAAACTGGAGTCTCTGTACTTTCATACATTTTTTTCTTTTCTTCTTCCCCTAAATCTATGGGAAAAACGTCAATTGAAGGTTGAAAATTAACGAGTACTAAATTATACCAGAGACACATTATGACAATATGCTTCTTGAATTAAATTGAACTCACAATTAGAAGGGGCACGTGGGAATGCTATTTGATCTACCTAGACCAAAATGGTAACACGGTGTCGCATGCCACTTTCCGGCTAGTCGATTTTGCTTGTTTCTCGTAAATTTCAGGACTTCCTCTACAATTTCACCTAGGGCAATTTTTGGCCATTTAAATACCATTATTTGTCACTTTTAGGGCAATACTCATAGTCATAGAAGAACACTTAAAAAAATATTCAAGGAGAGAAGAAGCAAGAAGAAAGAGAGAATATCGATCAAAATTTGGGAGTTTGAAATGTATATTCAGATTTCAATCCCTCATATCTTCAAGAATATATTCATGGAACGTTTTTCATCCACAATCTTGTATTTTTATATTATCTTCTTCATTTTGCAATGTATTCTTTCTTTGTTTCCTTTTTATTCTATTTTGCAGTGGGCTAAGTGTTTAATGATGGGAGTTATGGTGTAACTTGACCCAAGTTTCATTAATGTCAATATTCATCATTTAGTACTTTAATTACTATTGTTACTGTACATTTATTTTTGTGCTTAAATTTTTATCCTGTATGTGGCCAATAGTTGATTGGGTTAGGTGATTTGTGCAATTATTGAGAGATTGTTGCGTATTCTTGATCAAAATAATTAATGGTGTAGGTAGTTTTAGGAGTTAGATATATAGATAGATATATACTTCAAACCCTAGAAGGCCAATTGAGATAATACATTACAAATTTAATGTGATTGGTTGGATTTTTATCAACATAAAGATATAGTGGGTAAAACCAATTGATTGAGGTTAAACTCGCTCGAGAAAGGTAATTAAATAAACTTGGAAAAGGGGGTCTAACACTCTAACTTGGTAGTTTGCATTTCCAATTTATTGAGATATTAAAGAAACAACAGTTAAGTGACACCGTAAATTCCAACTCATTTATAATTCAAATTTCCTTCTCTTTCATAATTCTTTCTTTAATAGATCTTCAAATCCATTTTCGTTTCCTTTTCACATTTAATTAAAATTGAGTCAATAATTGTGTAATTAGAAAAAATACTCCTCGAGGTTTCGATACTTGGACTCACAAGTCAATTTTATTAGTTGCACGCACCCATGCAGTTACGGTCGTTATTTAATTTTACATTTTTCAAAATTACTTTTTTAAATACTTCTTTTAAATTGTTCCATTTATATATTTGGTTTATTCTTGAAACTACCGCAAGAAGTTTCAATTTATTGTGACTTTAATTTTCCACTCACTTTAACATTGCAACAAACTACCCAAGCACATACTTCTCTTGACCTTTAACAACTTGAATTGCATTTTATGTTGGAGTATAAGTTGATTTAGGATTCTTCATTTTCATGTCGGATTGTTGACTACTTATAATATTGTTAATTGTTCGATAAGTTGTTAAATTGTTGCTAATTGATTATTTTTGGGCTATAGAATGCTGAAGTGTTTGAAGTTTTCATGCATTTAGATTTTAAAATGAAACAAAATCGACTTTTCTGAATCTACTTTGACTATATTAATGCAAATTCTATAAGTAAATCCTTATAGTAAATTTTTTAGGTCTTTAAGTAATATCACTAACTTGTAACATCATCGAATACAAATAAGATGCGATCCAAGAGTTGATCAAAGAGTTTTCAATACTCCTACAACATCTCAAGTAGCTGTTGTATGAATTGAAGATGATGAAAATGCAAATATTCGTGTTCGTGATATTACTATATATGGTCATTCCGCTGAATCACACAAAGTTCATTATTATTATGGTTGTTATGATCCTTTGCAATATCCTCTGAACTTTCCATATGGAAAATCTGGTTGGCATGAAGGTATTGAAAGATATAAAAGCCCATTATTTTCATCTCAACAATTGCCTGACTTTGTAGCTCTTCCTAACACAATGAATTCTGCAACAGAACTTCTTGAAAAAGAGGATGCAGGTTAGCAGATACACATTTAAGTTAATTTAATATTTTTTGCAATTTGAATGCTTCAAATAATAATTTATTATTTTATTGTTATGTGATGTAGTGCTTAATAAAACAGGGAAACGATCTCAAGTCTCCTGTCGAGAATACTATTCATACAAATTTCAAATCAGGTCTCCCGGTCCGTTCCTATTACTTCATACTGGTAGATTATTCCAATAACATGTTGTAGATATGTATGTGAAGATTGAAACCACTAGATTAGATTATTTTCGTAATAACAAAAAAAAAATATGTGCTGAACTTTATCAAGGCATTGTAGATAGTGTTAAAAATGAAGAGACAAGGGGGTACAAAATTGAAAGAAAGTTTGTTCTATCACAATCTTTTATAGGTGGCACTAGAGATTTGTTAAAGAGATATATGGATACGATGACTATCGTACAACGTTATGGAAAACCGGACATATTCTTAACTGTAACTTGTAATAATGGTATTCCTATTAAAGTTAGAGGTCAAATGTTAGACAATCGTTGGATTGGACCATACAATCCTTATTTAAGTGCTAAATTTGATTGTCATATTAATGTTGAAATATGCTTTTCTATTAAAGTTGTTAAATATCTCTATAAATATGTTTATAAAGGTCATGATCATATTAATTTCTCTATTGACACTACCGAAACAAACAAAGAAATTGATGAAATTTTAGCTTATCAGTATATTAGATGGATATCTCCCCCTGAAGCATGTGGAGGATTTTTTCTTTCGATTTATCTGATATTTATCCATCTGTTTATTCTTTACAACTTCATATTGAGGATCATCAACAAGTAACATATGCCGATGAGGATGATTTGTTTACTATTATTCAGAAAGAAAGTACGAGGAAAACTATGCTAACTGAATTTTTTCGAATAAATGAAATCAATGAATTTGCTCGTACATTGTTGTATCAAGATTTTTCAAAACATTTTGTTTGGAATGGAAATAGCAAAGTTTGGACTCTTAGGAAGAAACATGAAGCATGTTGTTATAGGATGAATTGTTACAGCTAATCCTTCTAAAGGAGAATAGCATTTTCTTCGTATTCTTCTTAATCATATTAGAGGACCAATATCCTTTCATCATTTATGAAATCTAATTGGCATAATAACTCCAACATATCGAGATGCAGCACTTCTACATGGTTTACGAAGTGGAGACAATCATTGTGAAGAATATATATCTAAAGCTCTTTTGTATGAAATGCCAACTGCGTTAAGATGTCTCTTTGCTACACTTCTTACGTTTGCAACCCTAATCATTCAAAGCTATTGTGGGATAAGTTTAAGGTCTATATGATCGATGACTACGTACATCAAAATATACCTACAAACATTGTTGAAATGCAAGTTTTAAAAGACATTAGTTATATTTTGGAATCATTGGGTAAAACCATAAATGATTATGCAATGGTGTCATTCAATGTAAATATAGATGAAATTGAAAGGTCGAGAAGTATGGTTCAAGAGGAGACAACTAATTTTGATACTCAAGGACTGCTTGTGAGGCAACATTAAACAAAGAGCAATGATTTGCATATGATACTATCATGGAAGAAGTGAAATCAAATTCGTATGGGGCTTCTTCATCGATGGTCTAGGTGGAACTGACAAACCTTTTTATATAGAGCACTTTTGGCAGGTGTATGGTCACAAAATTTAATTGCTTTGGCAACAGCATCATCTGGAGTATCTGTATCTCTTTTACCTGGAGGTCCAACTGCTCATTCAAGATTTAAGATACCTTTGGAAACAGTCGGTGAAATATGTTGTTCTGTTAGCAAACAATCGGCATTAGGAACTTTGTTGAAAATGTCTAGGTTAATTATTTGGGATGAAGCACCGATGGTCAATCGTTCTGCTGTAGAAGCTGTAGATAAAATACTAAGAGATATTACCGACTGCAATTTACTCTTCGGTGGGAAAGTTGTAGTTCTAGGAGGAGATTTTTGTCAAATTCTCCCAGTTGTACGGAAAGGGAAAAAGCATGATATAATGAAAGCTAGCTTAATTTTTTCAGACTTGTGACCTTTATATAAGCATCTACCATTGATTGAAAACATGAGGGCTAAACTGGATCCTACATTCTGTAGTTACTTGCTAAGATAAGAATAGGAGATGGACTTGAGAGCGAACATATTTGTAAATGCATCAATCTTCCAGAAAGTATAGTTTTACCATTTGAAGATGAAATAACATCCTTAACAAAATTGATACATCATGTTTTCTAGATATAGAAGCATATTCTGATAATCTCCATGTAATGGAAAATAGAGTTATTCTTACACCTACAAATGAATGTGTTGATCAAATTAATAGAATTGTGCTTGAACAAATTTCGGCTGAAATTTACACGCTATAGTTTTGATGAAGCGATTGATAAGTCAGAACAAAGCTTGCAAGAAGATTTTTTAAATAGTCTAACCCCAAATGGTATTCCTCCTCATGAATTAATGCTTAAGATAAAATGAATATTAATCCTTAGAAGAGTTATGCAACGGAACACGTCTTACTTGTCGAAAATTTGAGAAGAACGTAATTCTTGCTGAAATTACAATTGGTGAATGTTGTAGAAAATATGTTTTCTTGCCAAGGATCCCTTTTATACCTCTAAGAAGTGATCAAATGTCAATTCAATTTAAAAGAACTCAATTCCCAATTAGGCCATGTTTTGCAATGACAATAAACAAAGCACTGTGTCAAACACTAGATTTTGTCGGTTTATATCTTCCACAACCAGTTTTTTGTCATGGTCAACTATATGTAGCATTATCAAGGGCAAAAACAAGCAAATCTATCAAAGTTTTACTTAAGCCAATAAATAGTCACCATTTATATGATAGATGTTCCTCAAATATTGTATATAAGGAAATTCTTTCATTTATACACATGTAAGTTTACAACTCTTCATATTTTATTTTTCCTTACAACTTAACATAATCCACTTTGTACAAGATGCAATTTAATATAATCAAAATACATTATTGTATCGTGAAAAGTTATCTACGCTGATCTTCGAAAAATATTTAATATAAAAACTTTATACTCTTTTATTCATTTTCCTTCCATTTATTATTCTTATTGTACTCATTGTTTTCATTATTGTTGTTTCTTCTTCTTCATTTAAAAAAAAAAAAAAAACACTATTCCCTTCTCTTACTTCTTAAAAGTATTTTTAAATTTTTTCTTATGCAGATGATTTGAAAGACTTTCTGGGTTGATACTACCAGTTCTATTCTCTCATCATGACATTTTCATAGGTAAATTTTTTCTCGAATTAACTTTTTAATTCTTAGATGCAAATATACGTAAATTCAAATATTTTATCAACTCTTAATGGTATATTTTTACTTTATAAGCAGTAAGTTTCTATTGCAGTTTTTGGGTATTTAAGTTAAATGATTACATATATTTATGGAACTTCAAAACTGGCAAGTAATGTAAGAATACTCAATCATGTAATGCAAGAACACTCATTCATGTAACATAATTGATATAAATGTTGAGAAATTGAAGGCATCGTGAACATAGTAAGATTAAAAAAAAAAATCATTTCATTCTTTCATTGATCATACTTGAATTCTATATTGTGTTGTCATATGCAAAACTAAATATTGTTTCTTATGCACATCCTTCCAACTATAAAATTCTAGAAATGAGTTTAAGCCAATCACCAATCATACATATTCTTCGATATTACAAGGGGGTTCCCCACAATAATTCTCCATGATGAAGGTCGGATGATATAAATGGTCACTATGCTTTTGCCGTTAGCAAGAATTTAATCCCTCATTGTAAATGTACTTTAAATACTTAAGGGAATACATTGGGAAATTGCTTAAATGATAATTCTTATTATTACTTTTGTTGGAGCTTCTTCTCAGCATGCTTATTGAACACCTTTCTTGTATAGTTTGTGCACTTTGTCGAAGATATTAGGGGATTATGCCATTGTTTCTTACATTCACTTTTGTAGAACAGAAATCCTTATATTATAACACTAACTTTTAGATTAAAGTTTGTATCTGCATATAGATTAGGTTAATTTCATTTAAAATTAACTATGCTGTTACCTCTTCATTCTCCACTTTAGCAAACTAACTTTAATATGATAAATTTTAAGTCTTATTGTACAAGAAAGAAATGACTTGAAGCAAATATATCTAATTTACTATAATAAGTACATCTCTAATTTACTTTAAGAAACATTTAATAAAAAAAAATATAGTATATGTTAAACAAATATCTATGTTTTTGTGGAGCAATAATGAAGATAATTGGGTTCAACATTTATCTTGGAATTCATATAAATTTATTTTCACACAATCCTACTACGTTTGTAGATTCAACTCTCACATATTTGATGTTTCTTATGACCAATGTGTTTTTGTGTCCCCCCTCCTTTGGCTATATTTAATCTTTTTTCCCCTTAATTGAGAGATATAATGCCTACCAAAATGGGTGAAGATTGGCTGTTTCTCTACTATTTGATTGTTTCCTTAGCTCCCTATAATTGTTAGTTCGTTCATTTTTAATAACCTGTTCATATTTAATTGTATCTGTCCCATCCATTGATTAATTGCAAGGACTTTTGGACAAATTCCTAAATGTTCGGACAATGAAAAGAGTTGGTATCTCAATCAATCTGTAAAAGATTAACCTAAAAGTTAGCATTTTCCATAATTCGATCTATCAACTTAGAATCCTCTGAATTGTTCCTCGAATATTCCAAACACAATTTACACCCACCCACCAATCAAATATTTTACTAGAATAAAACTATGATTGCTGAAGGGGTAAAAATAATTAATTATGGTTTGCTTCCCAAATATAGAGTTTATTACAAAAAGTAATTATTGATACTTTATATATCTATTATGTTAAATATAGTTGTTAAAGTTGATCTTTTTTTTTTCTTTTTTTTTTATGAAAAAAATGAAATTTTTCAAGAGTTGGAAGGATCGGTCGTTTGGTTGCAAGAGTTGCTCTACAGAGGGATGATGTAGAACTTATTACTGTTAATGATCCATTCATCACCACTGACTATATCGTATTATTTCTGCCTACCTCAATGTACATAAATTTTCTCTATTTTTTTATTTTAATCTGACAAAAACATTGTGCAGACATCTATGTTCAAGTATGACAGTGTGCACGGGCACTGGAAGCACAGTGAGGTGAAGGTCAAGGATAAAAAGATGCTTCTTTTTTGTGATAGTCCAGTTATAGTTTTTGGGTTTAGGTTGGATTTTAATTTTTTCTGTGTAAATTCTTGAAAACTAAGAAAAATTATTAGAATTCGTTTTCTAATGATTGGTAAATTTAGGAACCCTGAGGAAATTCCGTGGGCCGAAACTGGTGCCGAGTTTGTGGTTGAGTCTACTGGAGTTTTCACAGACAAGGATAAAGAGGCTGCCCTCTTGAAGGTCTTTTATTGATCTATCTTCTATTATATGTTTGGTATAGACGATTGGATGCTATTAATTAATATTAATGGAAAAGAAGAAGCTAAATCTTGTGATTATGCAGTCCAGTTTTATCCATTACTCTTATCAAATGTGTAACGAGCTTGCACTAATGAAATATTTGTAAGTATGTTTATGTTTCAATTGCATTACCATCAGAATTTGTTTAAGCCATTTAGACATTTCTCTGTCTTGTTAATTTTGTCCTTGTACTTGGTGTGCTGATTATCTGGTTAAATTGATAAGCCATTTTTGTATAAATTCTTGAAATACTAACAATTGTTGGGGTGCAGAAGTGTTTTTATCTCTTCAATATTTCTACTGA
Source organism: Olea europaea var. sylvestris (assembly GCF_002742605.1). NCBI lineage: Eukaryota > Viridiplantae > Streptophyta > Magnoliopsida > Lamiales > Oleaceae > Olea > Olea europaea. The sequence goes on along the minus strand of NW_019247998.1, from coordinate 445,920 downwards.
AACAACTGTTTTAGCTTAGCCTAATTACTATTTCTTCTTTGCAATCGTGTACAAATACAAATTGTCAACAACTATCGTAATCATATTTCTATTCTAAGTGTTTATTATAATTTTCAATTCCCCAAATTTGAAAGTGTTATGTTATTACTTCTTGCTCGAATATAGTACGAGTTAAAACCTTGCGGATGTATTCAAATAGTTTTAACAAATTTCTGAGAAGTTTTATCCAAGCTTAATACAATTTTTCACTAAAAAACAACTATCGTTCATTTCTCATTAATTTTGTTCATGAGTTTAGCAGACAAGTATGTAGACATATCTTTGCACCAGTAGCTACATTGTTATCATTCAGTTCCTACATTCATCAGAATTGATATCTCATTCAGGTATCAATTGGCATTTACATCTATTTTTATTGTTTACCTTTTAATTTATAGATTTTGCCCAGTTTATTTTACTTTTATTTGCAGTTATACATCTCCTGCATTTGATTCACACTGATCTAAAACCAGCAAATATTCATCTTATTTCCTCAAAAGTATACTAAAATGGTACGTTATATGGTGTATTCCTCTAGCTCATTCCTTATTTTTCATTCTATTAAATCAATTTTACAATTGTGCTAAGTGAAAAAAATATAAAGCAATTTTTCATCATTACAATATCTGAATTTGATTGCTAAAAGTTGGGATTAATGCTAGGCTTTGGTTAACTTTCTTGTCTTCTTCATAGTTTCATTTAGTTATATTTTATTGGTCAAGTTTTTATCTGACATCATAGCTATATGTTAACTTTAATATAAAGTGTTCGTTAAAACATTCAATAAATGACTAATGTGTCTAATCTTTGTTTTAAGTCAAATGACAAAATCTTATTGATTAGTAATATGGTTGATGTAGGAGAGAGTGAAAAACATGATTTAATGGAAATAATTTTGTGAGTATAAAGTTAGTACACCATTGTTTAATATAGATTCTTTTTTATTCTAAAAAATAATTTATTTTCCCTTTAAGAAATCGTTCAAAGTTTTACTTATATTTGAACTCCTTTGATTATAATATATCCATTCTTCTATACTCTCTTAACCAATACCATATAAATGATGAATGAAATTTTCTTTACTTACAAACTTCATCTCAAAGATCTGTTATGTTGCTTATTAACTTTTATGGCAATGTAGTAGCATTACAAAATTAACAAATTGCATTCAAGCTACACCGTCTTATCTAATTGAAAATTATCCTTAGTTACTCTTAAAGAATTAGTTATTCAAAACACGTGGAATAAATACTGAACTACATTCTTGGAAACATCAAAAAATCCAAGTCATACTATTCTGCAACCATGGACAATAAATCATATTGAACAATTTATCCGTCTTCAAAAAACATCTTTCATATAATTATGTTGGAGTCAACATGCACATGCTATTGACCTGTCTAAAATATTTACAACACTATGCATGTTTAAAAGTTTAATACTTATGACATGTTATATACCAACAACTTGTCCTGCAGCAATAGAGAATTGGATTATCTGAACAACAGGTCATTGTAAATAATAGTTCCATAGACCCTCTAGCAGAAAATACAAAACGAAAAAATAAGCTCTTGCAAACATACTGTGAATACTTGGGCAGCCTCAAGCAAAAATTTGAGAAGAAAAGGAAGAATAGTAAACTATCCAAAGAAGGAAGACAACAATTCCTCGAGTCGTGCAGCAAGTATTACAAATAGTCATATCCCTCGGTATCTTACAAGTTAAAAATTTCAAATTTTTATTGCTTTCAATTTGTGTTATATCATAATTTAATCATTCTTTGTTTTAAGTTATAGCAAATCGTTACCACTCACTCTATTTAATACAAATATAAAATCAGAATATGTAAATCATATTAATAAAATGCAAACTTAACATTAGTTTTTACCTATTCTGTTAGAATTTCGTGCAGACATCTAATTCACTGTGACCCTAATATCTTTAAATTGGATTTTCATCACAAGATTTTAGCAAGTTTATTGAATAAACCTAATCCTAAATTTGCATTGCATAAATCTCATTTAAATATTCTAATCTGTTTTAGTGAGGAAATGTAATCATAACTCTGAAATTTATTGAACAACTTCTACCATTTCTCATGCATAAATATATATGCTATTAGAATCTTTCTTACACATAAATCTCTTTTTCTATATATTTAAAGTAGTTTGTCACTAAATTGAATCTATACACTATTTACATTTCGATTCTAGAAATTTTGTGTCTTTGAAAATATTTAAATAAAAATAATGCTTCTTAATCAACACATCTTCACGCTATGTTAGTTAATTACATTAGCCAATCATTTCTTTTATGGATGTTCTATTAACTATATTTAATTGTCTTTTTTTGCAGATTTTCACAAAGGCAATGTCAACTTCACTATAGACCACCAAACTTCTCAAGATACACAAACATGCCGCTCTAAATTAATTAACAGGCATAAACATTTTAACTCTACTGGTTTTTTCAAAGCACCAATATAGTTAAAATTAACAAGCTCAATTTTTCTAATTTTAGTCACAAATTGAAAATTTTATGGTACTAAATCTTCAAATGGTCTGAACAATTCCATATATTTCCAACGGGTAAAATAAATGGACAATTAATAAATTCTTGTTTTATAACATTTTTACTAATATAATTACAATTCTAAATATAGTTTACTCTACTTTTGTTTTATGTTATGCAGAAAACCAGTACAAGAAGTAAATTCTACCTACAATCTGGAAAAATAGAATCAACAATACATAAAAGGTATTTCCACTTAAAATTACTACATCCATTAAGAAATTGTATCACTCACTAATATGCTATTGGAAAGTGATTCAATTCCACTATATGTATCCATTTTTTTCCAAAAATGCACCAATAATTACATCCATTTATATTTCCATATAACTTCAACTTCTGTCTTCTCAACAAAATAGCCATTTATGCAAAAAGCTTTTGTACATTACATTTTTTTTTTTAAATTAGCATCTAGATGCATTGAGAGTAACCACATTCTCATGTGAAAAGGCAAAAATTAGGTTCCATTTCCAAAAAATACAAAAAGAACTTTACAGCAATTTTTTCCATCCTTGCGTTACACATGGATCTTTTACAGTTGACATGTGTCCATTAGTGCTTTGCATGTGTCCATGAGTGCTTTAATCCTTATCCTTCCAACACTCAATTATACATTGAAAAGTCAAACTATGTATTAAAATATTTCTCTCCTCTAATTTTTCTATAAATACCTACACTTGGTACTTCAATCTCAGATTATACAAATAGAAAACACGCACTAGAATTATCTCTTACACCTACCAACACTTTGCAGATTCTAACATCAGTTCATTCCTGGTAATTCTTTACATCTCCAATCTAAAATTCTTACTTCATCTTCTTGCATTAACAGTTTTCTCACGTTTCCTTAATATACAGTAAGAATGTTACATTCATAGCTACAACAATTTTTACTTTAACTTATTTGTTCATGCACCAGACAGATATCAAAGATGACTACACTCTATAAGCTTATCCCACAGATTTCTACATCAGAAAGTAGTTGGTCTGCAAAAGTCATTATCGCAGGAAAACAGCCACCGAAAACTGCTCATAGTTCTATGACCCGATACCAAAACCTTGTTCTAATGGACTTATAGGTAACTATGTATTAATTATTATAGGAATTTTCAAGCTTTCACTATAGCTTTATTTTCTGTTAAAGTCCTCATCTCCTAACGTTAAACAGGGTAACAAAGTGACAGCTACAATGTATGATACAAATATCACAGCACTTAGTGATCAGCTCATACTTGGAAAGACATGCATAATCTCGAATGCAATGGTGAAAGATAACAAAAGTGAGTTTAAAAGTTCCCATGAAGAAAAAGATTTGGACTATAACAGGGAAAACAAAAATTGAAGAGCTCAATGAGAATAACTTGAACTTCCTCTTTTCAAAATATGAGGTCAGTCCATTTCATGAACTTGAGAAGCACATGGACAAGAACATCAACATAAGTAACATTTCTAACTTTACAGCCAGTACTTTTATGCGTTATTTTATAGTTATTTTGTTCATACTAAAATTTACTACGTGCAAAATCCATAAGCAACAACATTTTCTTGTCCTTCAGATGTTATAGGAGTAGCTATAGATATACGACAAAAACAAATGATCCAAACTCACTTCGGTATTTTCGGGACGTTATATTAATAGATAAACATTTTGAGACAGTCATGTTGACGCTATGGGACACATTTGTTGAACGAGAATGTGTTGCCATTGTTGAAAACCTAGCAACCAGACCTATTGGATGGGCTACAAATCTTAAGGTTTTTTCATTCAATGGTAAGTTCAATATAAACATACCATTTAATTTACAATAACATACAACAAAAAATGTAGACACATTAGTTATGATACATTTTTTTGCAGGCATTACACTCTCGACTAAAGTCAAAAGCAGTATCTTCATTAATGCTGAATTACTGGCTGTTACAGACTATAAATAATGGTTTAGAAGCATATCTAAATAACTTCTTAACTTTTTCCAGCTATGTTCTACATCTAATTGTATAGTTCTTTCATGCAGGGTTATAGCAAATAAAGAAAAACTTGACAAACTTACAGAAAACAAACTATCTGTTGCTGTCAGTCCACAAAGTTGTCACCTCCAGCTAAAAATAGATTCACACCAATTGCTGAATTACTGGAAGCTTATCTAGGGGTATTTTCTCAATATTACATAGCATAAATATATTTACACTACATTCCATAATAAACATTATCAAAACACCCAACAAGTTTTACTCTTAATAGTTTCATAATTTACTAACACATACCTTTTTTTCACGGAACAAATTCTATTGGATCAAGGCCCATTGGAGAGTTATTGCAACACACCAAAAATTTTGGTATATGTCTTGCAGTAATTGTAAAAAACCATCCAATGCAGACTTAGGACAAATTTACAAATGTTGATTTTGCAAGTATGAACATGCAAGAGCAGTACCAAGGAAAATCAAACCTTTAAACATAATTTTAAATATTGATTAACATTGATACTTTGTTCAAACAATACACAATACCTAATTGAAAACAATTTATCCACAGGGCAAATGCTTTTCTGCACCTTGAAGACAAATTTGGAGAGTTAGATGCAAGCATTATAGGCGACGCAGCAGAGGCATTATTGGAAACTAATGCCAATGAAATAATGAACCATTTTCAAAAAGTAAACACCAAATACTAATATCCTCTAGCATTAATTTTTTCAAAACACCAAAATATAATAATAAAATGCATTTTATCTATCACATAACCCAGATGCAAAGATGAACAATGTTATGAAAACCAATAGTGAAAGAGAGTTGCCATTCTATATAAAAGTGACACCAAAAAAACAAAATCCACCAGAATACCGCTATGAGATCATCTTCGTCTTTAACTCTCTAACCGTAATCACTGATGTGAATTCCTTACCTACAATCACTGAAATAGATCCTTCAACTCCTATAAGTGATGTCAAGAATTCAATTGAGATCAACGAGAGTTCAGACAAGAACAACTCAAAAGGGAAAAACAAGATGTGCAACACTGACATTAAAGTTCTAAAATATACTGAAGAAATGATTGCAATCTCCGCAAAGAGGCCTCTTCTCCAAGCACTAGATGAAACTATTGAAATAGAGTTGAAGCCAAAAAAGAACCATCATAAAATAGTTACAATACTTTTGTGACAATAGGCAGTTGTATATAATATCCCTAAGGCAATCTTGTCTACCTATGTGTAGGATCTTAAGCCTTAGTCTTTTGTTAAACTCTACCAAATGCCAATGAGCTATTCTTTTTGAAATCAACTAGTTGCTTTAGATGTCTTTCTTCCATGTTTGTTCTTCAGAATGCAAACAATGCCCACTTCCCCTAAGTACTACTTGTACAGATGCTACTAATAATAATTACACTTCTTTTATTATCAGTAAGAAATAGTCTTCAATGCTTCATTATTTAGTGTACATTTTGTTCTTTTTTCTCTTTAATTTAAGATTGGATGAATTAACCTTGTCCCAGTATATTATGGATTTAACTTTTCTTCCGAACAATGTTTTTGCCATTACTCCAATTTAACATTCGCCAATTTTGTAATGCCATTTTTACTCTTTATGGTAGTTGTATCTCTTTCACTTACAAGGTGCCTATTTCTTCACAAAAAAAAACAGTTACACTTGCTTTACATTTGTGTCGTAGACTTGTAGCTTTATTCTAGAAATCATTTTCTTACGATCATTTGTGTTATTAGATATACTATCTCCAAAATACAGCATGTATTATATTTCTTTTATGAGTGAAGTCTATAAATGTTCTTAATATTCTTATGTATCCAGTCTTATAATTTTTTCCCAGATTTTCTCTTGTATTTCAACATAGCGTTTTGAATAAAATGTTACTCAATGTATATGGTGATTTGGCTGAATTCATAAGTCTATGCAGTTAATGGATACATCAGTAATGGCGTTGGAAAACATTATCAGAACGGCTTTAGATTGATTAATTATCTATTGGTGTCCCCTAAGCATGAGCAATTGTCTTTAGAATGCATATTGGATTCTCGTTGGATTTTCATTAACGTTCAACACGTTAACACTAAAAAATTGCACTGGCTAAAAACTAGTTTCTTTATAAGATTTAAAATTAAATGGTAAAATATAAACCTTCCAAAATGACTCCATTTTAGGAATCTTGCACAAGACGCTTCATTGCCAGTGAATTTGACGCTTTGATACACACGTGTCACTAATTTTCAACTTACGAGAGCAGCTGTCTCCCACCAGTCTCTGAAGCGTCAGTCAGAGATCCAGCAACTGAGAATCAATGTCTGATCTCGCCAAAGATAGAACTCAAATCTTGGGGAAAATTATTGCTGTCGATCTAAAATTCGCTCCGAATAAGTTGAGGGCTTTACTTGAATTTGTCAAAGAGAATATCTATCGAAGAGTTTAGACACGTGGGCTCATTATGTTGACGTAGTATCCTATCGATAGAGATAGGAGTTATACAGTAGGAGACATCATATGAAAATATCATCATGACATGAAGAGAAAATGCTCCCCGTTGATGACATCATTGTCCAAACCAACCCATCAGGAGAATAACATGATGGTTTAAAGCGTAGCCTTAACGCCAAAGTGCCATCCTGACTCGTTGCAACCATCTCACCATTCAATCAAGTCCTTCAAATATGCGACGATATGCAATCATAGGTGAAATCACTACAACTTAACATGACCATGCCCATCAGCTTATTTAAAGGGACAAAGTGTGAATGAAAGAGGGAGGTCTGAACTAAAATTCGTTTTGTACGATTACAAAATTTTAGTATCATAACCAATGTTTTAAAAATAGAACCGACATCAATTCGAAAAGGGAAAAGGGTCAAATCGAGTTTGAACCAGAGTAGAATCAATAATTAAAAAAAGTTTTTTATTTTTTATTTTTTCAAAGAATGATAACCAAATTTTAGATAATAATTATTTATTAATATTTTCAATTTCTAATTTAACATTACAGACAAAGTAAATGGGCCTAATAGAGTCCCAAACTGAAGGTCAATATTAATTTTCATATCCATTCAAAAACCTTAATACTTTTAACGTTTGCCGTCACTCCCTCTCTTTTTATGTTTAATTTGCAACTTTTGTTTTGAAATGGTTGGTGTTTCTCTAGCCACATTAATAAAACCTATGGAACCATGTTTAGGCCACTAGTTTGTTGACGTGTGGTTGACTTCATATTTTGATTATAACAAATAAATTTTTTTTATTTCCAACAATTAAATTCAATTCTTTGTAACGATTGTTGTAAAGTTGGTCAATTGGAGACAAAAAAATCACTACCAAAAGACTCGCATTGGACGATCAATAAAAATTGAGATGGAAGTCGAGCATTCACGTCAAATCACTCGAAGACAAAGAACTTCAATAGTAAAACATCGAAGATATTAAGATGCTTTAAACATGAGCATTTAATCGTTAAAATCTCAAAGAGTGAATTTTCATGCACGAGGCATTTTCAAACTATATTTCGAAATTTTCGATAACAAGCTAACTTTAAAAATTCATCGACGATTGTACGATAGTCGAATTGATAAATGTTTTACATTCTCTCGAAACTCATTTTGAGAACTATATCGTAGAGATATCGAATGATCTAAATAGATATCAAAAATAGTTAAACGGACATTAAACATATGTGTTAAACAATACGCATAAGCCGTTTTTCTTTAAAAAATCAATTATTTTATTACTATTTCAAAATTTTCGATAACAAGCTAATTTTAAAAATTCGTCGACGATTGTACGATAGTCGAATCGATAAATGTTTTACATTCTCTCGAAACTCATTTAAGAACTATATCGTAGATATATCAGATGATCTAAATAAATATCGAAAATAGTTAAACGGAGATTAAAAGTATGTGTTAAAAATGCGTATACGTCATTTTTTTTAAAAAATTAATTATTGTAGTGCTATTTATTCTTTTTTCGCAACAATTTTCTTAATGCATCATTTTGCTCAAAAAAATTATGTGGTATGACGGAAATTTTTTTCTCCATGCACGGAGTGAATATGTTTTTTTCATCATTTTATATATTGAATTATTACTAGAAAATTAAATTTTATCTTAAACTATTAAAAAATATTGATTAATAATAAAAAATTTGAAGAAAAAAAATTAAAAAGAATTCTAAATTGAAAAAACTATTATTTATAACGTAAAACTACACAGAAAAAATTCTCAAATCTAAATTTCTGTTTGGAATTATTAAGAGAAAAGAATTATAAATTAAAAAAAATTAAAATTCTTTTTAATTCTTTTTTCTTCAAATTTTTTACTTAAAAGTAACTTTTTGTAAAATATTTTTTTTATTTTTTTATATAAAAGATATTTTTTCTTATATTCTGACTATATATATCTATATAAGAGTGGTTGAGCATGGAGTTATGGGAGGTACGGAAATTACGTGTTGCAGCAGTTTCTTACAGTATAATAAAATATTTTAAAGTAAATTATATATATCTCATTGTAGTTAGTTTATATAGTATAGAGAGGTATTAGCTTTTATTTAAAAAAGAAAAAAAATAAGAGGACTCCGTACACGGAGGCCCAAGGACTCCGTGCACGGAGACCTGGAGAAATCAAAAAAAAAAATTTTACTTATGTTTTTGTGTTCATTTTAAGACTCATTAAGGGATATTAGACGAAGTCAAAATATTACATTCTTAATATCGTTTTGAAGTGCTCGTGGCATAATATTGCACGTCGTTAACAGTGCGTGAAACGGTCAATCATAGCAAATGTTATCAGACGTCAAAGTAGGCATTTTCAAACTATATTTAGAAATTCTCGATAACAAGCTAACTTTAAAAATTCATCGACGATTGTGGGATAGTCGAATCGATAAATGTTTTACATTCCCTTGAAACTCATTTTGAAAACTATATCGTAGAGACATCGAATGATCAAAATAGATATCAAAAATAGTTAAACGGATATTAAACGTATGTGTTAAAAAATATGCATATGTCGTTTTTCTTAAAAAAATCAATTATTTTATTACTATTTCAAAATTTCCGATAATAAGCTAACTTTAAAAGTTCGTCGACGATTTTACGATAGTCAAATCGGTAAATATTTTACATTCTCTCGAAACTCATTTTGAGAACTATATCGTAGAGACATCGAATGATCTAAATAAATAACGAAAATAGTTAAACGGAGATTAAATGTATGTGTTAAAAATGCATTTTTTCTTTAAAAAAACAATTATTTTTTTCTTTTTAATACTTTTCTCTTCCGAATAAAACTTAATTTTTCAGTTTTAACGAAAAAGTTATTTGTAGGTCAAAAAAATTGAAGAAAAAAGATTAAAAAAATTATATATAGTGTGGTCTCCGTGCACGGAAGATTATTAAAATTTTTTTTTGTACTTTTCCGTTCTCCATTTTCATACGCTATGGCCACGCCTTTTCAAATCAACTCATTTGCTTATATTATTATTTTATATATATAGTGCAAGAAAAGCAATGTGAATCTATGTAACACGCAACTTTCCATACCTCCTGCCTTACTCTGTGCTGAGCACTTTTATAAGTAAAAAAAAAAAAAATCACTTTTAGTAAAAAAAAAATAAATAAATTAAAAATAAACATATTAACAAAAAATATTTCTAATATATGTAAAAATTACTTATATAAGTAAAAAAAATCGTTTAAAATTATTTAGAAGTAAAAAATAAAATAAAGTTATGAAAACAAAATGAAGAATATATAAATATTATTTAATTAAAATTGAAAAATTTACTTTATAAATAATTGGTTTTTTTTATCAATTTATTTAAATTTCTTTTTAATTATTTTCTCTTTCAAATAAAATTTATTTAATTTTTTTTAAAAACTCTTTTGCCCTTCCAACCTCGGAGTGACTATTGTATCGTCTGAAGAACAGGCCTGCTGTTAGGGTTCTAATTCTTACACCAACAAGGGAGTTGGCCATCGAATAAGTGCCACTTCAAGTTATTTTTACGTGCGAACCTGAGTTTGTTATTTAAATGTCTGTGTATGTGGATATTCTCTTTCAATTTACAACTGCATGGGTTATTTTTGAACTATAAGTATAGCCTCTCGAATCGAAGTTGCTAAAGAAAAGCATTTTACAAAATTCAATTTACAACTTATTTACAATATCAGATAAAAAAATCTTCATCTACATTAAACAAAAAATACAATCAATAATTAAAAATAAATTATCGTTGACATATATACAATCACAACATTCACTATACTTATTTATAAGAATAAAAATAAATTATTGTGACATAAAATATACAGTCGACCAAAAGATGAGAATGAAACAAACATTTCTTATTTCCAAATACTTTTAGTACAATTTATAAATTCTATGCTAATAAAATCAAAATAAATACAAAATTCGTGCAACGCACGAGATACGCAACGCACGAGATGCAGACTAGTGTCACGATTGGCCAGGTAGCATTGAAGGTGGTAGTTGCGGTGGTGGAAATAGGTGGAGATAGTGATAGTGATTTTGGCAATGCAATTGATAATTTCATTATGGTGGCTTTTCAGTGGACGGTGGCTAAGACGACTGAGGTGGTGTAATAATAATGTTACGAGTGCTAATGGCGATGACGAAGGCAGTAATGATGACAATGCAGTAATGAATGTTACAAGTGATAGTTATGACTTGTAGTGCCTATTTGATACTCATTAATTTATTTTATGATTTGCTATAAGATCATTTTCAACCATATATTCACACGATAAAATATTCTACATGTATATAAAAAATGTTTTCGTTCTTTTTAACCACAAATTCTTCTTAAAATACTAATCAAAACTCATTCTTTTTCCAAATAATGAGAATCAAAGGGGCTCATAGTAAAGCAAAAATATATATTACAAGTGATAGTGATGACTATTTAACAATGCCTGTTATAGGTAGTCATGGCAGTAAATTAACATTATATATTTTAATTTAAAAAAAAAAAAGAACATGTTTTTTAACGGAGAATCAAAAAGAGATATTAAAAGTTGAGAATTTAAGACAGAGGTTGAAAGCCAACTTCTTCTAAAAAATCTTGTCCCAAAATATAGAGCACATATGGAAAATGTTCCACGTGTATTTCATTTGATTCTACAAGTTAGCTAGTTGGATAATTTCAAGTTTCACTGTTTCTCCGGTCTATATAAATCACTTCAACTGCCTGTAAGCAATTAAACCCTGATACTAAGATCTTGGACTCCTTGATTTTCCCAAAATAAATTAATCGATCGAGAAACATATCTTGATCAATGATAAAGAATAGAGGATTTAGACATGCAAAATAAGAGAAATAAAAAAACAAGAAATCGTTCTCTCCAATTACCTCTCTGTTATTCAATGTATTAATTGATGGGGTTTAATCACTTTTAAAGGAGAGAGGAGTAGTTTTATGAGCTGTTAATATAACTGCCAACTTTTCAGCAAAGTGGACAGATATAAAACTGCCACTTCACAATGGGCCAATAGTATTTTAGTAATAAATAAACCATTTTAATTAATTCTCTTGTAATACTACATGGCCACAAAATTAATTGGTTTTACACTGCCTTGAACTATTCACACACCAAAAAAAAAAAAAAAAGAGTTTTCTTAGCAAAAAAATTTCGTTATCCGTGAGAATGACCGCCATGACCATCCCCAGAGGAATTACCCCAAATGTAGGAGTTGAGAACAGCCTTGAGATTGAATGTCTCGCTTGTTTTGATTGAAAAGAAAAAGAGAAGTTTTTCCCCTTTTGTGTTGATTTTGTTAATCTTTAACTATGATTATTTTTTGCATCTTATTACTTACAATTACCCGTGATTTTCATGACTCTATGAAATTTTGGAATTCAGTCTGAAATCTCTTCTTTTATTATTGCAGAATGCACTAGTCCATGACTTGAAGATTGTATTGGATGGGAAACAGCTAGTGGTGGAAGGATTCATGTACTATCTAACCTTGGTGGTGTTCTACCGCGTGGAGAAGAAGAATAAAGTGTGTGAAACTACAGTGGCGATCAAGCTGGATCCCTCCAAGGAATTGCTGGAATTCAAGATTGATGGCGATGCCTAACATACATAATTAATCACGAGCTATCCAACGAGTACAATATTGATATATTTGTCATTTTAGTCCCCCAACTTTCCAAATATAAAATATAATGTGTAACATAAATAAATTCTAGTATGTGAAAATTTTCGAGGCTTTACAATACCCGTCCCACTTATATATTTACATTTTTATTTAAGAAAAATAAAAATCAAAAGATAAGCCATAATCTCACGATCCCCTTGAATATATGATATTTTCGGTAAGTAATAGCATTGAAAATTTCATTTCAGAAGGTCATTATGTTATACTTAAATTTTTTTCCATATTTAGGTAGCCATTCTACATAATACACACACAAAAAGTAACCAAAAAAATAAAAAAATCTTAAATTTTCTGTTGATTTGTCTCTATTAACCCAATTTTATTTCTTAGTCAATAGTTCTTATAATATAAAGTTATTTAATTATTTTAGATCTAGTAATCTAAGTGGGCCTAAAATTGGAATTTATTTATTTTATTTTTTTTTTAAATTCAATTTGGATTTAAAGTGAAAACCAACTTGCTTTGTTGGGTTGAAGAGCTAGAGTGAGTTGATTTGGGTTGAAGTTCACCCAAACCAACTAATTTGATTTTGACTTTGACTTGGAGTCGAAAACAATCCAAACAAAACCGGACCCAACCCTATTAAAGACAGGCGTTGAAGGCCAACCACTTCTAAAAAAATCTTATCCATAATATAGACCACATGTGGAAAATGTTTGCCGATTGGAGAATTGCAAGTTTCACTCTTCCCCAGTCTTTATATAAATCACTTGAACGGCCTTAAATTATTCACACACCAAAAGAAAAGAAAGAGAGAGTTTTCTTAGCAAAAAAA